>NC_091578.1:32461173-32481173 GCF_042767895.1 Penaeus vannamei | reverse complement strand
CTTTTATTTATCATCTTCTTACTTACTCTTACATTTATCAATCATCCCATTACTTCTATTTATTACTTTCTCCCTTACTCCTGCATTTATCAATCATGCCATAGCTTCTACTAATCATCTTCTTACTTACTCCTGCATTTATCAATCATGCCATTACTTTTATTTATCATCCTCTCCCTTACTCCTGCATTTATCAATCATGCCATAGCTTCTTCTAATCATTTCCTATTTACTCCTGCATTTATCAATGATGTTATCGCTTTTATTTATCATCTTCTCACTTACTCCTGCATTTATCAATTATGTTATCGCTTTTATTTATCATCTTCTCACTTACTCCTGCATTTATCAATTATGTTATCACTTTTATTTATCATCTTCTCACTTACTCCTGCATTTATCAATTATGTTATCGCTTTTATTTATCATCTTCTCACTTACTCCTGCATTTATCAATGATGTTATCGCTTTTATTTATCATCTTCTCACTTACTCCTGCATTTATCAATTATGTTATCGCTTTTATTTATCATCTTCTCACTTACTCCTGCATTTATCAATTATGTTATCACTTTTATTTATCATCTTCTCCCATACTCCTGCATTTATCAACCATGCCATCGCTTCTACTAATCATTTTCCTATTTACTCCTGCATTTATCAATTATGTTATCACTTTTATTTATCATCTTCTTACTTACTCTTACATTTATCAATCATCCCATTACTTCTATTTATTACTTTCTCCCTTACTCCTGCATTTATCAATCATGCCATAGCTTCTACTAATCATCTTCTTACTTACTCCTGCATTTATCAATCATGCCATTACTTTTATTTATCATCCTCTCCCTTACTCCTGCATTTATCAATCATGCCATAGCTTCTTCTAATCATTTCCTATTTACTCCTGCATTTATCAATGATGTTATCACTTTTATTTATCATCTTCTCACTTACTCCTGCATTTATCAATTATGTTATCACTTTTATTTATCATCTTCTTACTTACTCCTGCATTTATCAATTATGTTATCACTTTTATTTATCATCTTCTCCCTTACTCCTGCATTTATCAACCATACCATAGCTTCTACTAATCATTTTCCTATTTACTCCTGCGTTTATCAATTATGTTATCACTTTTATTTATCATCTTCCTGCATTTATCACTTATGCAATTGCTTTTATTTATCATCTTCTTACTTACTCTTGCATTTATCAATTATCCTATTTACGTCTGAGGAAGGTTCTCTTAGTGACCGCCGGGTTATTCACTTTTTCACGGGCTAAGTGTACCTCGGGTTGACCTCCCCTGTCAGCGCTTTGACCCGGCGGGAAAAAGGGGTGGTGGTGGTGGTGGGGGGGGGAGTTTAGATGGTGATGGTGGTGGTGATTGGTGGTGAAAATGAGGGTGGTGATGGTGATTGGTGGTGATTGATGGTGAAAATAAGGGTGGTGATGGTGAATGGTGGTGGTGGTGATGTTGATGATTGATGGTGAAAATGAGGGTGGTGATGGTGGTGGTCGTGGTAATGGTGATTGATGGTGAAAAAGAGGATGGTGATGATGATGGTGAGTGGTAGCGGTGGTGGTGGTGATGACTGTTGGTGAAAATGAGGGTGATGATGGTGAATAATGGTGGTGGTGATGATGATGTGATGGTGAATGGTAATGATAATAATGATTGATGGTGAAAAAGAGGATGGTGATGATGTTGGTGAGTGGTAGCGGTGGTGGTGGTAGATGACTGTTGGTGAAAGCGAGTGATGGTGGATTGAGGGTGATGATGGTGGTGGTGATGATGATGATTGGTGGAAACTAGGGGGATGATGGTGAGTGGTGGTGGTGGTGGTGGCAATGGTGGTGAAACTGAGGTTGATGATGTTGGTGATGATTGTGAGCGGTGATGATGATTGATGGTGAAAATGAGGGTGATGATGGTGGAGGATGACGGTGGTGGTGATTGTTGGTGAAGACGAAGTGGGGTGATGGTGAATGGAGGCGGTAGTGGTGGTGATGATGATAACGACAATCTTGGAAAAATAAAAATAAATTTCAACTTATCAAGAAAAGGTCGATTGATAAAAAAATATCATATTAACTCTATCATATAATATACTATTATGTAATCACACTATCTAAATATATCTGTCCTTAATGATGATATATTGCATGTTAGATCCGAAACCTCCATTGCAATTATTTCCCCGTTGCAACAAAAGAATCACACAGATTTACGCAATCGTTGTCAAATCCTATTGTCCCCCCCCCCCCTTTCAAAAACAAAAAAAAAACACCCCCCTTTCAAAAAAAAAAAAAAAAAAAAAGTTATCACAATACATAATTTTCCCTAAACACACCGCGTTGTCCCCTCATGAACCCTATTGTTCAACATATTTAGTTCATTAACGTTCATGCGATCGGGAACAAAAAAAAAAAAAAAATATATATATATATATATATATATATAAATCCGTGTTGAAATTCGTGGTCCTGAGCGAGAGAGAAAAAATAAATGTTCATTAACGTGTTTTAATGTAAATAGGTGAGGGTCACATGGCTCTGTTTTATTTTTTCATTTTATTTTATGTGTGTTTTCAAAATGTTTAGTCTGATGTGGTATTGTGTGGTATTATGGAAGTGGTATTTGGGTTAATATTTGCATTGTGTGAGTTGGGTGTTGGAAGGCCAGGCTGGGGTTTCCAATTATATGTTTTTTATTGTTTTTGTTTTTGTCGTTATTATTGCTCTTGTTATCATTATCATTGTTATTGCTCTTGTTATCATTATCATTGTTATTGCTCTTGTTATCATTATCATTGTTATTGCTCTTGTTATCATTATCATTGTTATTGCTCTTGTTCATGTTTTTATTATTGATTATTATTATCATTTGTATTATTATTATAATCTTATTGTTCTTATTATCATTATCATTGTTACTTGCTCTTGTTAATCATTATCATTGTTATTGCTCCTGTTATTATTGATCATAATGATGATTGTTCAAAAGATTTAGATTAAAGAAACAAAACTCTTGTTATCACCTCACCATTGTCCTCTCTCTCTCTGTTATCTCTCTCTCTATCTCTGCTCTCTGTCTCTCTCTCTCTCTCTCTGCTCTCTCTCTCATTCTCATTGTCTCTCTCTCTTGTTCTCATTCTCTCTCTCTCTTGCTCTTGTTATCCTCTCTCATTGTCTCTCTGCTCTTGTTCTCATTATCATTGTCTCTCTGCTCTCTCTCTCTCTCTCTCTCTCTCTCTCTCTCTCTCTCTCTCTCTCTCTCTCTCTCCCATCATCAATTCTCCATCTCCAATTGCCATGTTCCATCTCCATCATTGTTATTGCTCCTGTTATCATTATCCATGTTATCTCTATTGTTATCATCTTCATTGTTATTGCTCCTGTTATCATTATCCATCTCCATCTCCATCTCTCCCATCTCTCCATCTCTCCATTGCTCTCCATGTCATCCATCATTCTATCTACTCTATTGTTGGCTCTTGTTATCATTATCCTATTGTTATTGCTCCTGTTATCATCTCTATCATTGTCTATTGTTCTCCTATCTCCTCTATCTCTCTTTATTGCTCTTGTTATCATTCTCATTGTTATCTGCTCTTGTCTATCATTATCATTGTCTATTGCTCTATCTATCTATCTCTATCATTGTATCTCTATCTCTATGTCTATCATCTTATCATCTATCTCTGCTCTATCTCTATCTCTATCTCTGTTATCTCTCTCTTGTTATCATTATCTCTATGCTCTTGTTATCATTATCATCTCTCTATCTGCTCTTGTTCTCATCTATCATTGTTATACTCTCTATTGTTCTGTGCTTGTTCATGTTTTTATCTTGATCTCTATCTCATTTGTATTATTGTTATCATCTCTCCCTCTTATCTCTCTGCTCTCTTCATCATATTGATTTCAAAAGATTTAGATTAAAGAAAGAAAACTCTACCTACCAATTCTCTCTCTCTCTTTCTCTCTCTCTCTCTCTCTCTCTCTCTCTCTCTCTCTCTCTCTCTCTCTCTCTCTCTCTCTCTCCCTCTCTGCTCCCTCTCCCTCCTCCCTCCTTCCCTTTCTCCTTCTCTCTCTCGCTCTACCCCCTCTCTCTCCCTCTCCCCATCTCTCCTCTCTAGACCCCCTCTCTCTCTCTCTCCACCCATCCTCCCTCCTCTATCTCTCTATCTCTATCTCTATCTCTCTCTCATCTCTCTTCTCTCTCTCTCTCTCTCTCTATCCTCCCTCCCCTTCCCTCCCTCCCTCCCACCCACCCCCCTCCTCCTCCCTCTCCCTCCCTTCCCTCCACCCTCCCTCCCTCCCTCCTCCCTTCCCTCCCCTCCTCTCCTCTCCCTCTACCTTCCTCCCTACCCTCCCTCCCTCCTCCTTCCCTTCCACCCTCCTCCCTCCCTTTCTCCCTCCCTCCTCCCCTCCCCCCCTAACCCCCCCTCCCCCTCCTACCCCCTCCCTCTTACAGCCCTCACCTCCTACCCATCCACTCCTCTCCTACCCATCCCACCTCTCCCTCCCTACCCCCATCCCTCCCTCCCTCCTACCCCTCTTCCTCCCTCTCCCTCCCCACCCCCCCTAACCTCCTTCCACCCTCCCTCCTACCCTCCCTCCCTCCCTCCTCCCTCCCTCCCTCCCTCCCTCCCTCCCTCCCTCCCTCCCTCCCTCCCTCCCTCCCTTCCCCGCCCGCAGTCAGCCAAGAACTCAGCGGAGAGATCCTGTACATGCGACCAAGGAGACACACCTCACTGAGATTGCACGAACTTATTGTCTGTGTCTGTCTTAATTAAAGGGCCAGTTGAGGGGAGGGGAGGAGAAGGAGTGAGGAGGAGGAAGGAAAGGGAATGGAGGAGGAGGCTAGGGAGGAAGGAATGGGGAAGAAGGAGGAAGGAGGGAAGGAGAAGGAGGGAGGGAGGAAGAAGGAAGAAGGGAAGGATGGATGAAGAGTGTAGAGGGAAGGAAGGTAAAGAGAAATTGAGGAGGAAGGCAGGGGAGGGAAGGAGGAAGCAAGGAGGGAGGAACAAAGAGGGGTAGGACAGGAAAGGAAAGAAGGGTGGAAGGGGTAAGGAAGAGGAGGAGAGGAGGACAGAGGAAGAGGGGAGGAAGGTAGGAAGGTAAGAAGGAGAGGAAGAAGGGGGAGGAGGAAGGAAGAGAGGGAGAAGGAGGGAAAAAGAGGAGGAGGAGGAAGGGGAGGAGGGAAGAAGAGGGAAGAGAGAGGAGGAGGAGAAGGAGGAAGGTTCTGAGGAAGGTTCTGGAAATGGTATGCCTTTGATGTCGTTGTTGCCCCTCTCTCTCTCTGTCTTTCTCTCTTTCTATTTCTCTCTGCCTCTCTTTCACTCTCGTTCCGTTTCTTTTTTTCTCTCTGCCTGTGCCTGTCTGCCTCCCCCTCCTCCTCCTCTCTCTCTCTCTCTCTCTCTCTCTCTCTCTCTCTCTCTCTCCTCTCTCTCCCTCTCTCTCTCTCTCTCTCTCTCTCTCTCTCTCTCTCTCTCTCTCTCTCTCTCTCTCTCTCTCTCTCTCTCTCTCTCTCTCTCTCTCTCTCTCTCTCTCTTTCTCCCTTTCTCTCTCTCTCGTACCCTCTCTTTCTCCCTTTCTCTTCTCTTCTCTCTGCCTTCCTCTCTCATGTCTTCCTTCCTTCTATTCTTCATTCCTCCCTCATCCTCTCTCATTCCATTCCCCCTTTCCCTCTTCTCATTCTCCCTTCCTCTCTCCCTCTCATCTCTCATTCCTTCATCTCTCTCCCTTCCCTTCCTCTCTCCTTCCTGCTCTCTCTCTCTTCTCTCATTCTCTCTCTCCTTCTCTCTTTCTCATTCTCTGCTCTCTCTCTCTCTCTCTCTTTCTCTCTGTCTCTCTCTCTCCCTCCCTCTCTCACTTTTACTCTCTCTCTCCAGTTGACACCGCAGGACTTGGTAGTGGGAGACAGGAGGAGCAGGGAGGGGGAGGGGAGTAAGATGGAGAGGAATTGCCAGACGGAGGGAGGAGTGAGAGTGTGGAGTAGGGGAGCATGGGGAAAGGTAGGGGAAAGGAGGGATATGGAGGGCTGGGGAGGATGGGGAAGAAGAGAGAGAGAGTGAGGGAGGTGGTATGGATAAGAGAAAAGATGGGGAATGAGGAGAGAGAGGGGAGGAGGGAGGAGGTAGAAGGGGGGGGGGGAGCGGGTCACTTTTGGCCTTCCTCCCCTCCTTCCTCTTTTCCTCCTTCCCTCTCTCTCTCCCTCCTTCCTTCCTCTCCTCTTTCCCTTCTTCCTCTCTCCCTCGTCTCGTTTCCTCCAGTTCCCTCTTTTCCTTTTTCCTTCCTTCCCTCCCTCCCTCCTTTCTATTTATTCATTCTATAAATCTGAATTCATAACTCATGAAAATACCACATATGATTTCTCTCTCTCTCTCTCTCTCTCTCTCTCTCTCTCTCTCTCTCTCTCTCTCTCTCTCTCTCTCTCTCTCTCTCATCTCCCTTCCCCCTTCTCTTTCTCTTTTTCCTCTTTCTCTTTCTCCTCTCACTTCTCTCAGTTCTCTCTCTCTCTCTCTCTCTCTCCCTCCCTCTATCTCTCTCATTCTATAGATCATAGTAAGCAGAGATCGTAAAGTAACTCTCTACTCTCTTCTTTCTTTCTCCCCTCTCTCTCTCTCTCTCTCTCTCTCTCTCTCTCTCTCTCTCTCTCTCTCTCTCTCTCTCTCTCTCTCTCTCTCTCTCTCTCTCTCTCTCTCTCTCTCTCTCTCTCTGTACAGCGCCATCTGTGGGTATTTTTGGGTACTCTGCTCTCTCCTGCAATCAGCTGGAAAATTGACAATTAGGAAAATGGAAATAAAAATCCTCTTTTGGGGATTCAGGAAATAGGAATGAACTGAAATAAAATGTTTGTCTGTTAATAATGATAATACTAATAAAACAGAAGAAAATAATCAGTTTCGTTTGTTTGTTTGTGTGTTTGTCCATGGTTTTATTTCTTTTTTTTTATGCGAGATATTTTTCAATTATTTCCTTTTGGGAAGCAGAACAAGATAAAAAAAACAAAAAACAAAAAAACAAAAACAATGACAAATAAACAAGAAAATTAGACAAACAAATAAACAAATAAACAATCCTTGTTCTTGTTCTTCTCGTCATTTGTTGCTCTTCTTCTTGTCTTTCGCTGTTCTTGTTTCCTCCCAAGACATTTGCGAATTCTTTCCTTCTCTCTCGTCTCCCTTTTGCAAGACAGGTCGCTTAGCCTCCCAAGACACGCGTGGAACACTCAACATTGCAGGTGCAATCAGGAAACTAATTACTGAGCTGAATAAACGTCCACTTTGCAACATTCCCCCCCCCCTTCCCCCCCTCCCCCCTTCCTCCTTGCAATGTGCGATTATCTTGCAGACTCCCAGAACTCGGGGCGGACTTGAGAAAGTGAGAGATGGAGAAGAGAGAGAGAGAAAAATAAGATGATGATGATGATGATGATGATAACGTTGGGATGCAAATGAGTTTGGGTGATTTGTTTCTCTCTCTCTCTCTCTCTTTCTTTCGTTTTCTCTCTCTTTCTTTCCTTTTGTTTTCTCTCTCTTTCTTTCCTTTTGTTTTCTCTCTCTTCCTCTTTCGCTTTCTCTTTCTCTTATCAGTCTGTCTCTATATTTGTCTAAATGGGTTTCGGTATTTTGTTTCTCTCTCTCTGTCTCCCTCTCTCTCTCTCTCTCTCTCTCTCTCTCTCTCTCTCTCTCTCTCTCTCTCTCTTTTCTTTTCAGTTTTCTCTCTCTTACTCTTTCTCTATCAGTCTATCTCTATATTTATCTAATTTTCTTGTTTGCCTCACCTTCCTCCTCCCATCCTAACTCCATCCATCCTTCCCCCCTCCCTTAATGCCTCTTTCCCTCCTTCCTTCCCTCCCCCCTCCCTTCTTCCTCCCTAACTCCCTCCCATCCCTTCTCCCCCTCCCTTCCAGCCTCTCTCCCTCCTTCCCCTCCACCCTTCCCTACCCACTCCTCTCTTCCTCCTCCCTCAAACTCCTTCCTTCCCTCCCACTCCCTCTCCCCTTCTCCCCTCCTTCCCACTCCTTCCTCCCTCTCCTCGTTCACTCCCTCCCTCCATCCTCTCTCCCTCCCTCCTTCCTTCCCTCCGTCCTTCAAATAAGAGAAACATCAACACGATAGAAAGACAAAAAAAAGAAAAAAAAAAGAAAAAAAAGAAAGAAAAACACGATAGAAAGAAAAAAAGAAAAAGAAAAGAAAAAGAAAAAAAAAGTCATACCAAATAATAACAATAATAACCGCACCAGTATTCAAATGAGTCCCAGAAGCGCTTGAAAGGAACGTCAAATTTCCTCCTAAGTGGGACTTCCTCTTCCTCCAAGTCGTCCTTCGGCAAGTCTCCAGAGAACTTCCTCGGACACGTCTCTCCAAGGACGAGCAAAGGGCATGACGATGAAGATGAAGAAGGAATATTTTTGAGGAGCCGTTATTTTTCCGTTAACGGTTCGGAATTTCAAATGTTGAAAGGGGGTTGGGGTGGGATGGGGGAAGGGGGGAAGGGGTGGTATGTAGGTTTGCTGGGGGTAAGGTTGTGTGTGTGTGTGTGGTTGGGTGTGCGTGTATACGTGTGGCGTGTAATGATGTGTGTGTGTGTGTGTGTGTGTGTGTGTGTGTGTGTGTATATGTGTGTGTGTGTGTGTGTGTGTGTGTGTGTGAGTGTGTGTGTCGGGGTGTTTGTGGGGTGTGGGGGGGGGAGGGATAAGGATATTTTTCAGAGGGTGTGAGGATATGTGGGGGGTTATAGTCTACATTTGGGCTTTATATATGTATTTATTTTTATGTATGATAATGATAATGATGATTTTCTTATTATTGTTTCTTCTTCTTCTTCTTCTTCTTCTTCTTCTTCTTCTTCTTCTTCTTCTTCTTCTTCTTCTTCTTCTTCTTCTTCTTTCTCCTATTCTTTTCTTTGAGAAAACGGGGAGGGGGAGGTAAATGCATATGTAAACCTGTGTGTGTGTATGTGCGTGTGCGTGTGTGTATGTGTGTGCGCGCGTGCGAGCGTGCTTGTGCCGTTATAAGCGCATCTTCACTTACGTTGTTTTATACCCTACCTTAAACAACACCCATAAATTAACCAGAAAAAATGGAGGAATAAAAAAAAATAAAAATAAGATATAAATAGATAAATAAAATAATAATAGTAATAATAATAATAATAATAATAATAATAATAATAATAATAATAATAATAATAATAATAATAATAATAATAATAATAATAATAATAATAATAATGACAGACAAGAAGACATAAACCACAAAACAGCAATCCATAAAAAAGGTCGTTGAACAGAAACAACTAAATTGACCCTTACTGAACCCGGCGCGCATAAGCTCCTCCCACTTTGACCTGCTCTGCACTCACCCGGTCGGTCTGTGGGGTCAAGATCATGCTAAAACCATAACACTTTCTTTTGTGTCTTTGTTGTACTGTAATACCGTTTGATTATCCAATTAATATCGTTTGATTTATTTATTTTATTTATAATTATTGGCTGATTATTCGTTTGAAAATTCATTTAGTGTTATCAACATTTTTATATATATTTTTTCTTATTTCTTTTTTTTTTCTTTTTCTTTTTCCGTTACTGTCATTATCAACTGATTATGCGTTTGATTATCCATTTATGTTATTATTTATTTATTATTATTATTTTTTGTTACTATCATTATCAATTGATTATTCGTTTGTTATAATCGTTTATATTTATATTTTTTCGTTGTATTATTGTTAACGTATAAATGCATATTTACAATTTGTCTTCTCTTTTTCATTGTTCCTTCCATTCTTTTTCCCCTTTCCTCTCTTTATTCTCTTATCTTTCTTCCTCCTGATTTATTCTTTTCCCCTTTCTTATCTTTATTCACTTCCTTTCTTCCTTTGTTTTTTCACTCACTTCCTTTACTTTAGTCTTTCATACCTTTCTCTCCCCTTCCTTCCAGAATTTCCCATTTTTCCCCTTCCTCCCCTTCTGTTTCACCTTCTTTCTCTTGTTTTTATTCATTCCTTCCATTCCTTTCTCTATTCCTCCTCTTCTGGTTTCCCTTCTTCCCTTCTTTTTGTCTATTCCCTACGTTGTCCCTTACTCCCTTCCTCCCCTTCTGTTTCCTTTTCTTCCTTTTCTTTGGTCTCTATTCCCTCCGTTCCTTTCCTCCTTTCCTCCCCTTCTGTCTTCCTCATTACCTTCTTTTTTTCTCTATTCCCTCCATTCTTTTTTCTCCCTTCCTTCCTCTCTCTCTTTTCCTCTCATTTTCTTTTTTTTTTACCACTCAGCCCATGTCCTCCTTCTTTCCCCCTTCCTGCCCGTATTTTTTCCTTTTTTCCCCTCTCTTCACCTTCTCCCTCTTTTTCCTCCCTTTTCTTCACTTATTTCTCCCTGTCCATCTTTTCCCCTCCCTTCCCCTCTTTTTTTTCCCTTCCTTTCACTCTTGGTTTTATCTCCCTTTCTTCCCTCTCTTTAATTCTCCCTTCCCTTCCTTTCTTTTCTTCCTCCCACCTCTTTTTTCTCCTTTCTTTCCTCTCTTTTTTGTCCCCCTTCCGGTCCTCTTTTCTTCCTTATGTTCCCCTCTCTTTTCTCCCTTATTTTCCATCTTTTGTTCTCCCTTTCTCACTTTTTCCCCTTTCCTTCCCCTCTTTGTTTTCCCTTCCGTCCTCTTTCTTTCTTTTCTTCCCCTCTCTTTTCTCCCTCCCTTTTATTCTCCCTTTCTCACACTTTTTTCTCCCTTCCTTACCCTCTTTTTTCCTCCCTTCCGTCCTCTTTCTTCTCATTCTCTCATTCTTTACTTCCTCTTCTTTCCCCTCTCTGTCCCTCTCTTCTTCTTCTCCCTTCCTCCCACTCTTTTATTCCCCCTTTCACTTTTTTCTCCCTTCTTTGCTCTTTCCCCTCTTCCTTCCCCTCTCTCTCCTCCCTTCCTCCCTCTTCCTTCCCCTCTCTCTCCTCCCTTCCTCCCTCTTCCTTCCCCTCTCTCTCCTCCCTTCCTCCCTCTTTCCACTCCCCTCATTCTCAGAATTTCCCCTCGTCTCCCCTCCATTCCCCTCTTCTCATTTTACCGCGAGCGATGGGATGAGATTCCGTTATGGAAATCCTGACATGGTTTCCCTAAATATGGTTTTGTCATAACTTCAATGGGAATGGTGCCATAGTGCCATGGTGCCATTGGCTTCGGTTCATATGTGATTTTGTGTGTATGGATGGATAGATAGATAAGGAGAGAGGGGTAGATAGATAGAGAGGGGGAAGAGGGAGATAAGGGGAGGGAGGGAGGGAGGGAAGGAGGGAGGGAGGGAGGAAGGGAGGGAGAAATAGAGAGAAATATATGTATGTGTGTGAGTGCGTGTGTGCGTGTTCGTACGTTTTCTTTTCTTTCATTCTCTCTTTCTCCCTTTCTTCTTATCTTCTTCTATTTCTTCTCTTCTCCTTCTTCACCACCTCCTTTTCTTACCTTTTCTTCATCTTTTCCATTATCTCTTTTCTTGTTTCTTCTTCATTTTCTTTTTCCTCTTCTTTCTCCTCCACTTCTTTTTTCCTTTCTTCTTCTTCTTCTTCTTTTTACGTTCTTCTTCTCATTATTATTATTATTACTTATTATTATTATTATTATTATCCCCTCCTCCTCCTCTTCTTTTCATCTTCCTTCTTCCCCTCCTCCTCCTCTTCTTCTTCTTCTTCTTCCTCCTCCTCCTCCTCTTCTTCTTCCTCCTCCTCATCATCTTCTTCCTTCTTCTCCTCTTGTTCCTCTTCCTCCTCCTCCTCTTCCCCCTCTTCTTCTTCTCCTTCTTCTTCTTCTTAATCTCCTTGCAAGACGGACCACAAATCGGTTCTCCTATAATGATATGGGTTGACGGTGCAGCCTTTCCTTATAACCCCCCCCCCCTTCCCCCCCTCTCCCCCCATTCGAGGTCTGCCTTATGGGGAGGTCGTGACAACAACAGAACCATTGATATTTGCTGACACCCCCACCCCCCTCCATCTCTCTCCCC
Organism: Penaeus vannamei; assembly: GCF_042767895.1. Taxonomy (NCBI): domain Eukaryota; kingdom Metazoa; phylum Arthropoda; class Malacostraca; order Decapoda; family Penaeidae; genus Penaeus; species Penaeus vannamei. The sequence continues at coordinate 32,469,170 of NC_091578.1, read as the reverse complement.
CCCTTCTCCCTTCTTTCCGCTATTCCGGAAGATACCCCCCCGCCCCGCCTGTTTAGGAAGATTTTTTTTATGGAATATATTGATTTTTTTTTCTTTTTTGAATGTGGAATAGATTTGATTTTTCTTTTCTTGCAGAATATGGAATAGTTTTTTATCTTTTTTTTTTTTGGTATGGGTTTATTTCTTGCTTGGTGGTAACGTTTGATTTTATTTATTTATTTTTTGTAATTTTTGCTCTGTCATTCTCCTCTTTCTCTCTCCATTCTCCCTCCCTCTCCCTCCCTCGTTCCCTCCCTCCCTCTCCTCCCTCCTCCCCTCCCTCCCTCCCTCCCTCCCTCCCTCCCTCCCTCCCTCTCTCTCTCTCTCTCTCTCTCTCTCTCTCTCTCTCTCTCTCTCTCTCTCTCTCTCTCTCTCTCTCTCTCTCTCTCTCTCTCTCAGTTCTTCTATTCATCTGTTTATCTAAGTGTTTCTTTTGTTTGTTTGTTTTTCTCTCCCATAATCCCCCTTTCTTCTTCTCTTCCTTTGGTATCTCATCTATATTTTATCATTATTTTTCTATCTATTTGTTTTATCTATTTCTTACAAATTTATCTATTATTCTATACCACCAATTTATCTATTTATTTATCTATTTTGTACATTTTTTTCTATGCATCTATATTGTTCAGTTATCTTTCCATTTATTTTAATCTATTATTTTTTATCTATTTCGCCCAAATTTATCTGTGCATCTACATCGTTCATTCATCTATTGATTTGTTTATTTAATTCAAATTTATATATGCATCTATATCGTCTATTTATCTATTTGTTGATCTATCTATTTATTATTCTATATTGTCCATCTGTTTATCTATTTCACGCAAATTTATCTATACATCTATATCTTCCATTTATCTATTTTTTAAATCTATTCATACAAATTTATCTATCATTCTATATCGTCCATTTAGCTATCTATCTGTTTATCTATTTCATACAAATTTATCTATTCCCCTATATCGTCCATTTATCTATTTGTATATCTATTTAATACAAACTTATCTATTATTCTATGACGTTCATTTATCTATTTGTTTATCTATTTATCTCACTTCTCTCTCTCTTTCTTCTATTATTCTATGTCGTTCGTTTATCTATTTGTTTATCTATTTATCTCACTTCTCTCTCTCTCTTTCTTCTCTCGTACATTTATCATACATTTATCTATTTGTTTATCTCTTTCATCCAAAACTAAGACTGATAACATGGAAGTAAACAAACCCGAGAGTGTACAAGCTTAATGGCCATTTGACACCCCTGCTCGCTCTGTGGTGTGGGCTGGCTCTGTGACTACGCGGATATTTCTTCAACGAGGCCTGGCCTACGTGTGTGTGTGTGTGTGTGAGTGTGTGTGTGTGTGTAGTCGTGCTGCTTATACCGCCTTCGTATTGTCCATATATGCCACCATGTGTGTAACTGTCATCATATACGTGCTTGCAGCGTAAAAATACACGTAATATGTACGTCGTATCATACATCTTTACGTCTGTATGTACGCGATATAGTACGAGTATGTTGAAATGTTGAATTGGCGCTGATGAAGTATTATAATTATAATCACCAAGTATATAAGTGTCAAGATCTCATATCATTCATATGTGCCGCTCTTATGCATGCCGTATTGATGTGAGTGGCAGGTGTGGTCTACCAGTGCCACGTAACATTACATATACATAGCGCCCATGTATGCACGATATGCATGTGTGCTTGCCTGTGTGAGCATGTACATCCATATATGTGTGAGTGTGTTTGTGTGTGTGTGCTGTGTGTGTGAGTGTGTGTGTGTGCGTGTGTGTGTACCTTGTGTGTGTGTGTAATACGTGTGTGTGTGTCAGTGTGTGAGTTTTGTGAGATATGATCTGTATCATGCCTGTCTGTCTCTTTCTATCCTTTCCTGTTTGTTTGTATGGTGTGTTTGTGTGAGCACACACACCCACTCTCTCTCTCTCTCTCTCTCTCTCTCTCTCTCTCTCTCTCTCTCTCTCTCTCTCTCTCTCTCTCTCTCTCTCTCTCTCTCTCTCTCTCTCTCTCCCTCTCTCTCTCTCTCTCTCTCTCTCTCTCTCTCTCTCTCTCTCTCTCTCTCTCTCTCTCTCTCTCTCTCTCTCTCTCTCTCTCTCTCTCTCTCTCCTCCTTCTTCTCTTCCTCCTGACCTTCACCGTCCCTCAATCCCTTATTATTCCTTTGTCCATTCATCAACGTTAGTCTCTCCTTTGTCTTCTTATTCCATTCACATCCTTTCCATCACATCCGCTCTCTGCTCTTTGTCTCCCTCTTCTTCACGTGTGGATCGTCAGGAGATTTCCGAGATCCACCTGTGTCGCCAGCTGTGTGGTATCTCTTTATCTCGATGTGCGATATATATATCCCAGGTTCCCTTCAGCATCAATAACTACCCACCTCCCCCCCCCACACACACACACCGGCCTTCCCTATCTATCTATCTATCTAATAACTACCTACCCTCCCCCCCCACACACACACACACCGGCCTTCCCTATCTATCTACCGATCTATCGCCTTTCCTCTATCCTCTCTACCGATCTATCGCCTATTCTCTATCCTCTCAGTCCCTCCAGTTCTTCAGTCGTATGTCGGGTTGAGAATGGGGGGATATAAATGCATATATATAGGCATTTGCACGATACGATGGAACAGATTGAAGGCTGACGACCTTTTTTTTGGCAATAATATTAGCTCCTGCTCGCTCTATTGTCATAACAACGCTCATAAAGGCACGTCAGACATTCATCGCATGCTCGCACGCATCTGCATGCTCACGCATCTTTGCACGCAAGCTCACTCGTAGCAATCCACGCACCCACCCACACACACGCTTGTAAGCTACTCTTACTACACAACTTTACACGAACTAAACTCTTTGTCATTATACATCATAATTCTTACGGAACAAACACATAGCTCATATGCACATACACAAACACATACCATATACACTTCCAGCAGCCGCAACGACACATGCCCTTCCGCTGACGTACACCTGCCTATACTGCAACAGAGCCCAATAAAATCCAGATAAAATGCCAGTGTAGTGGACCAGACTGCTTGCACGGTGACCTCGCTTCAGATGACGAAGTCGGGCGTCAGCCACCGTGACCTGAAACTCCCAGACGAAAGGATTTTATTGGGTCAAGACTGCCATATATATAACTGGAATGACAGCATGTTAGCATCTGTACTGCTGGGGGGGGGGGGGGGTCGGCAGGTGGGAAGTTATAGGAGAATTATGAATTAGTGTGGGCGTGTTGGGAGATCGTATTGTGCGAGGTTGTTGGAGTGTTGTAAGAATCTGGCGGTATGCTGGTTCGTGTGTTGTGGTGGTTCATGTCGGGGCGGTGGGGGGATGAAGTGGGTTTGGAGGAGTGTGTGTGTGTGTGTGTGCGTGTGTGTGTGTGTGTGTGTGTGTGTGTGTGTGTGTGTGTGTGTGTGTGTGTGTGTGTGTGTGTGTGTGTGTGTGTGTGTGTGTGTGTGTGTGTGTGTGTGTGTGTGTGTGTGTGTGTGTGTGTGGCGTGTGTGTGTGTAAGTGTGTGTAAGTGTGAGAGAGAGAGTGTGTGTATGTGTGTGTAGCTAACTATCTATCTATCTTTTTATATATATATATATATATATATATATATATATATATATATATATATATATATATATATATATATTATACACATACATATATATCTACGTCGCATCAGTACAATACTGGGGGCATAGGCTTAGTGGTCAAGTGCTAGTATTGCAATCACAAGGGCCCGGATTCGAGATAGAGATAGACAGACATAGGCATAGACATACATATATATATATATATATATATATATATATATATATATATTCTGAAAATTGGGCTATTTTTTTTTTCTATTATTGTCTTGGGGATGTGCCAGCGCGCGTGCGTGTGTGCGTTCGTCCACACACCCGCGAAGACACCATCAAAGCCCAAATTCCTTTTGCCTAACAGGTAATGTCATAATCAACCGCTTTTCAAAACCCATGGCGGATAATCATTGGATCGATACCTCTTTCCCGGTCGACCGCGTCCTCCAGCGGGGACAGGGCTTTCGAACTTTGTCGTTGTCGTCTTCGTCTTTGTTGTTGTCGTCTTCGTCGTTGCCGGTTTCGTCATCGTCGTCGTCGTTGTCTTCTTCGTCATCGTCGTCGTCATCGTCGTTTTCGTTGTCGTTGTCATCGTCGTCGTCTTCGTCATTGTCATCGTCGTTTTCGTTATCGTCTTCGACATCATCATCGTCGTTTTCGTTGTCATCATCGTCTTCGTCTTCGTCGTTGCATTCGCTATCGTCTTCGTCCTCGTCATCATTGTCATCGTCTTCGTCGTCGCCGTCTTCGCCATGTCGTCGTCATCGTCGTTGTCTTCGTCTTCGTCGTTATTGTTATCATCGTCGTCTTCGTCGCCGTCGTCCTCGTCGTCATTGTCATCGTCTTCGTCGTCGCCGTCTTCGCCTTCGTCCTCGTCGTCCTCGTCTTCGGCAAGTGCGATGCCACGACCCAATTCCCCGCGCCGTAAACCTGTCGCTTCGTCCGTTCGTTCGTTCGTTCACATCCCGCGGCGGCTTCGACTTCGCTAGTTCCGACACGTTCCCGAGAGCGTCTGGCGTGCGTCGTAATTTCGTACATATATATCTTTTTCTCTCGCTTTTGTTTATTGTTCCGCAGTCCATAAATACAACAGGAAGGATCTATAAAAAATGTGTATATACAGCCGGAAAGATATAAACATGGACACGTGACTAAATTCTCGTTTTCTCTCTCGTTTTCTCCGGGTTTTAACGAGTGTTTCGAAAAGTACTCGCGGGGGGTTCGAAGCAGATTGTGAAACCGCCGTGAGAAGGTTCGAACTGTGATGGTGCAGTACGTTCTCTTTGTTTGTGTGCGTCTGTGTCTTTGTCCGTGTCTGTCTCTCGTCTTTTCTTTTTCCCATGTCCCCTCTCCTTCCCTTTTCTTAATACATTCTTTTTTGTCTCTGTATGTTTGTGTCTATATCCGTGTGTCTCTCTCCCTTTCCTCTTTTTTCTTCATCCCCTCTCCTTTCCCTTTCCCTTTTCCTCCTCTGTCCTTCCCTCTTTCCCTCTTTCTCCGTCTCCCTTTCCCCCTTTTTCCCCTCTCTCTTTCCCTCCCCTTCTCTCCGTACCTTCTTCCCTCTCCTCCTCCTTCTCCCTTTTTCTTTTTCTCTGCTCCTCTCTCCGTCTCTCCCTCCCTCTCTCATTCCATTTTTTCCCTCTCCCCCTCTTCCACTCTCTTCCCCTCCCTCTCCTCTTCCCTTCTTCTCTCTCCCCCCATTCCCTCTCTCGTCCTCTTCCTCCCCCTCTCTCTGTCATTCCCTTTTTTTTCCCTCTCCCTCTCTTTCTCTCTATTCCCCTCCCCCTCCCACTCTCTCTCCCCCTCCCCTCCCTCCCTCTCCTCTCTATTCCTCTTCCTCCCCCTCCGTTTCTCCCTCTCCCACCTTCCAAAAAAGCGAACAACCGTTTGTTTCCACAGCCAGCACAGAACGAGGACAAACGCATCTCAGTCTTTAGGTCAGTCTCTTTTTCTTTCATTCTTTCTCCTATTTATTAGCATTCCCATATTTTTTTCTCTCATCTTTCCCTTCCTTCTTTCTTTCTCTCTTTGTATTTGGCTTCTTTACACGTCCATGCATATACACGACGGAAGCTTTCTCTGAAAATGGCAAACAAAGCGACAGCGCAGCAACTGGAGCTGAGCGTGTGTCCATGCGCCACGACTATGCAACACACGGGCTGAGCGCATTCTGAGACGCGGCCACACACTGTTTACAACTTTACCACGATTTTCCCCTCTCTTGTCTTTTATCCTGGGATTGCTTTGTTAGGGATTTATGTACAATATCCTGGGGATTCAAACTGGCCATCTCGCCCTCGCCCTCGGCACAATGCGGTCGACGAGAGCTCCTACTTTCATGCCCTGATTGGCGCTGTCAACGTATTCGCCTTATCCATCGGGGATGCCAACGTCATTGTTACGCTTGGATTATTTTTATTGCCTTTTGTTATTCTTATTATTCGTTTCGTGCGTTTTATTGTGTTTGGTTATCTCTTGAGTTTTATTAGTTTTATTGTTTTGTTATACTTTTGATTTTGATTCTTATTATTCTCTTGTTATTGTTAGTGGTTGTAATTCGTTTTATTGTTATTTTTATTATTTATGTTTATGGTTTAGTTCATTTTATTGTTATTGTTAATATTTCATTCATTCTTTCCGTATATTCTTGTTAATTACTGATTGTTTACCGTACACTGTTACATTTTTGTTGATTGATAATAATGTTTCTTTGGCTTGATATGAATTTGATAATTTTATTATTATTGTTTGTCCTATTGGTTCATGTATTATCTTGCATTTACTGCTGTTTGCAATATAATTATTGAATAATGTTGGTTACTGTTATGACTGCTACATCTTATTATTACCATTGTTATTGTTCAGTCTGTTCATTTTCTCTGTCTCTCCTCTCCTCTCCTCTCCTCTCCTCTCCTCTCCTCTCTTCTCTTCTCTTCTCTTCTCTTCTCTTCTCTTCTCTTCTCTTCTCTTCTCTTCTCTTCTCTTCTCTTCTCTTCTCTTCTCTTCTCTCTTCTCTCATTCTCTCTCTCTCTCTTTTTCTCTCTCTCTCTTCTCTTCTCTTCTCTTCATCTTTCTCTTCTCTTCTCTTCTCTTCTCTTCTCTTCTCTTCTCTTCTTCTCTTCCTCTTCTCTTCTATCTCTCTTCCCTTCATTTCTCTTCTCTTCATTTCTCTTCTCTTCTCTATCTCTCTCTCTTCTCTTCTCTTCTCTTCTCTCCTCTCTTCTCCTGTGTGTATGTGTGTGCGTGTGTGTGTGTGTGAGTGAGTGAGCAGGGAGTGAGGTGAGTGTGTGAGTGAGTGAGTGAGTGAGTGGTGGTGAGTGAGTAAATTGAGTGAGTGTGTGTGTGCAGCAAGTGTGTGTGTGTGTGTGTGTGTGTGTGTCCTTCTCCTCTCTCTCCTCCCTCCTCTCCTCTCCTCTCTCTCCTCTCCTCTCCTCTCCTCTCCTCTCTCTCTCTCCTCTCTCTCCTCTCCTCTCCACTCTCCTCTCTCTCCTCTCTCCTCTCCTGTGGTGCGTGCGTGAGTGCGTGAGTGGTGAGTGAGTGAGTGTGTGTGTGTGTGTGTGAGTGTGTGAGTGAGTGAGTGAGTGAGTGAATGAGGTGATGAGTGTCTGTGTGTGTGTGAGTGTGTGGTGTGAGTGAGTGATGCAGTGAGTGTGTGAGTGAGTGAGTGTCTGTGTGTGTAAAGTGTGTGTGTGTGTGTGAGTGTGTGAGTGTGCAGTGAGTGTGTGGTGAGTGAGTAGTGAAGGTGGTGGTGGTATGTTAGTGAGTGTGTGTGTGTGTGTGTGTGTGTGGTGTGTGTGTTTGCCTGCCTACCTGCCAATCTATCTAATCATCTATCAATCTATACACCCATCTCATAAAAAAAGACACAATACGGCGGTAAAATACAAGAGATAATAATAAAAGAATAACAAGAAAAGAAAGAAAAAAAACTATAAAATCGGGCAGAGAGAAACACCCCCTCCCCCCCCCAAAAAAAAATAATGATAATAATAATAATAATAATAATAATAATAATAATAATAATAATAATAATAATAATAATAATAATAATAATAATAATAATAATAATAATAATAATAATAATAAGAAGAAGAAGAAGAAGAATAAAGAGAAGAAATCAAGAAAGAAAGAAAAAAAAAACTATAAAATCGGGCAGACAGCAGCCTGTCAGAGTGCGCAGAGTCGACCGAATTGTGAAATCGGATACTCTGGGGTCGGCTCCTGGCATTTTCGGGCTTGTTCTCACTCCTTGGTTCGGGGCCACTTTGCCGCCGTGGGGATCGCTTCTTCTTCTTCTTTATCTTCTACTTTTTCTTTTTTTCGTTTTCGTTTAGGTGTGTTTTTTTTGT
>NC_091578.1:32444040-32448173 GCF_042767895.1 Penaeus vannamei | reverse complement strand
TTTTGTATCTTATAACCGATCCCCACATATCATTTTCGAAACATCTCTTATCACAATGGCATAGAAGGGTTATCAAACTTCAAAAAAAAAAAAAAAAAAAAAAAAAAAAACCTTCCGACCAGCCTCTTTTAATTAAGAAATACTACGGTTTTCGATGATGCAGAATTCCTCTCTCTCTCTCTCTCATTCTCTCTTTCTCCTCTCCCTCTCACCCTCTCCTATCCCTTTCCCCTTCTCCCTTCTCACTTCACCTGTCCCCTTCCCTCCCCTTTTCCCTCCTCACCTTCCTTCCCCTTCCCTTTCCTCTCCCATCTCCTCCTCCCTTCCCCTTTCCTCTCCCCCTCTCTTCTCTCCCCTCTCCTTCTCCTCCTTCCCCTTCCTTTCCCCTCTCACCTTTCCTCTTCCCCTTTCCCCTCTCCCCTCTCCTCCCCTTCCTCATTCCCCTCTCCCCCTCCCCTCCCCTTCCCCTTTCCTCTCCTCCCTCTCACCCTCACATTCCCCTTACCCTCTCACCCTCTCCCTCCCCTTCCTCTTTCCCTTCTCCCCACCTCCTTTCAGTCCTACCTGGTGCCTTTCTCTTCTCTCTTATCTCCTCGTTCTTCTCTTCGTCTCTTCTGTTCTTCGTCTTTCTCTCCTCTTATTTTCTTCGTCTATTTCCTTTACCTTCGATTTTTTTTGTCTCTTTCCCTTCTCATTCCTTCTCTTCCTCTTCTCTTACTATTCGTCTTCTCTTCCTTCCCTCTTCCCTTTGCTTTCCCATACCCCTTTTCCCCTCATCTTCTTCCCATTTCCCCTTCTTTATCTACTCTTCCCTCTTCCCCTTTACCCTACCCTTCACCATTCCCTTTCCACCCCATCCCCCTAATGCCCTTCCCCTCCTTTAACCACCCTTTCCCCTTACCCTATTCCTCCATTACCTCCCCCCCACTTGTCTCCTCGTTCACTCCAGCTCCCTACCTCCTTCCCCTCACTCCTACCTTCACTCCTCCTTCTCCTCCCCCTTTTCATTCACTCCTTCCCTCACCCCTTTCTATATCCTTTCCTTTCACCCATTGCCTTGACCCCTTCCCCTCACCTCTTCTCCTCACCCCTCACCCTCACTCTTTGCCTTCACCCCTTTCAATCATCCCTAGCCTTCACCCTTTACCCTACCCCTTCCCTTCACCCTCCTGGGTTTCACCCCCTTTCCCCTTCCATTCACCCCTTCTCCTCACCCTTCCATTCACCGCTTCCCCTCAAGCGCTTTGCCTTTACCCTTCCTACCTTCCTTCCTTCACCCTTTCCCCTCACCCCTTCCATTCTGGCCCCTTCCCTCACCCCTCCCCCTCACCCTTCCCCTCACCCCTTCCCTCACCCTTCCCCTTCCATTCACCCCTTCCCCTCACCCCCTCAATTCTCACTCTTTGCCTTCACCCCTTCCTCAGCCTTACCCTTTACTCCTTCCATTCACCCCTCACCCTCACCCCTTCCCCTTACCGTTCCCCTAGTTAAGAGAGGGCCATGGTCATGCCGGCTGAAATTGATCCTTCTAGAATACTCTATCATTTGCATTATTCTGCCTTTGCCAATTTACACTCCCGTTTCACCGCACGCTCCCCTCACCTCCCCTCGGATCCTCCCACCTCTCCTCCCCTTCACTTCCCCTCGTATCCGGTCATCTCCCTTTCTCTTACCTCATCTCCCCCGCACCTCATTTTCCCCTTGTCTCCCTCAACTCCCCTCCCAGCATCCTCCTCCCTCCTCTTTCCCCCTCATCTCCCCCTCACCTCCTCCTCCTTCTCCTTCCTCACCCCCTCCTCTCCCCTCACCCCTTTCACTCTGATATCCTCCTCCCTTCTCCCTCCCCTCCCCCTCACCCCCATCCCTCCTCCTTCCTCCTCCCCTCCTCTCCCTCACCCCCCATCCTCCTTCCTCCTCCCTCTCTCCCCTCACCCCCATCACCACTCCTCTCTCCCTCTCTCACCCCCCACATCCCTCCCCTTCCCCTCCCTCCTCCCCTCACATCCCCCTCCTCCTTCTTCCTCTCCCTCACCCCCACATCCCTCCCTTCCTCCTCTCTCCCTCACCCCCACATCCCTCCCTTCCTCCTCCTCCTCTCCCCTCACCCCCACATCCCTCCCTTCCCCTCCCCTCCTCTCCCCTCACCCCCACATCCTCCCTTCCCTCCCCTCCCCTCTCCCTCACCCCCACATCACCCCCTCCCTCTCCTCTCCTCTCCCTCACCCCCTCACCTCGTCTCTCTCTCACCCACCTCCCTCCTCTTTCCCCTCACCCCACACTTCCCCCTCATCTTCCCCTCCCCCACCTCATCCCCTCCTCCTCCTTTCCCACACACCACTCCCTCATCTCTCCCACCCCCCTTCCCCTCGTCTCTCTCGCTCTCCCCCCACTCCCCTCCCCTCACCCTTCGTCTCCCTCTCACCCCCACCCCCTTCCCTCCTTTCCCCCACACACCCCTCCCCCCTCATCTCCCCCTCACCCCCTTCCTTCCCTCGTCTCTCCCTCGTCTCCCCTCACCACGCCCACGTCACCTCGCCTTCCGTTCATTACCTTTTCATCTCCCTTGGGCGTCTCTCTTGTGCCTCTTGCCCTTCATGTGTTTTGTCTCTCGTTATTTTCTCTTATTATTCTTTTATCATGTTCATTTATTGTTTTCTTTTGTTCGTTATTTATTTATTTTATTTTATTCTTATTATTGGATATTTTTTGGGGTGATTCTCTCATTTTCTTTCTCTCTTTCGGTGTTGCTTTCTCTCTCTCTTTCTCTCACTCTCTCTCTCTCTCTCTCTCTCTCTCTCTCTCTCTCTCTCTCTCTCTCTCTCTATATATATATATATATATATATATATATATATATATATATATATATATATATATATATATATATATATATATTAATGTGTGTGTGCGTGTGTGTGTGCGTGTGTGTGTGCGTGTGCGTGTGCGTGTGCGTGTGCGTGTGCGTATGCGTGTGCGTGTGCGTGTGTGTATGTGTGTGTGTGTATATATATATATATATATATCCCTCCCTCCCACTCTCCTCTCCTCCCTCCCTCCTTCCCTTTCTCTTCCCTCATCCCTCCCCTTCCATATACGTCTCTCCTTATTATCGTAACCTCTTTTATACCTCACCTTTCTTCTCGTTTCCCCTCTTCCCCTCTCCTTTCTTGACACGCCGTATGTTCCCGCTTTCGCATCTTGTCGTTTTCGCCATCTATCGTCCTCTCGTTCTCCTTCTCTCTTCGTATTTCCTTTCTCATCCATTCGTTCTTAACTTTCGTCCCTCTTTCTTTCTCTTCTGTTCACTCTTTCTTTTTCTTCTTGTGCTTTTCTTCCGTTCACTCTTTCTGTTTCTTCTTGTGTTCTTCTTCTATTCCCTTTTTTCTATTTTTCTTGTTTTGTTTTGTTTTCATCTTCGTTTTACCTTTTTTCTGTTATTCTTAACTATCGTCCCTCTTTCTTGTTCTTCTTGTGCTTTTCTTCTGTTCACTCTTTCTGTTTCTTCTTGTGTTCCTCTTCTATTTTTTTTTCTATTTGTTTTGTTTTCATCTTCGTTTTCCCCTTTTTCTGTTATTCTTAACTATCGTCTCTCTTTCTATTTCTTCTTGTGTTTGCTTCTGTTCCTTCCTTCTGTTTGTTTTTGTGTTTTTAATCTTCGATTTCCATTTTTTCTGTTCATTTTTGTGCTCTTCCTCTGTTCTCACTTCTTCTCTTCTTCTTGTGTTTTTTTCTAGTCTCTCTTTCTGTTTTTTTTTTTTCTTGTGCTTGTCTTCTTCGTTTTCTCCTTTGTGGTTCTTCTCTTCGTCTTTCTTTGATTTCTCATTCGTCTTTTCTCGACTTCCCATTTCTCTTTTTTTTTTCTTTTCTTCTCTGTTTATATTCTCTGCGCTTTCGTTGTCTAGTTTTTCCATTTCTTCTTCCTTCTTTTTATATCTCCATCTTCCGCTTCCTCCTCCATTTTCTCTCCATCTTCTTTCATTCTTTTCTTTCTCCTCCTTCTCCTTCTCCTTTGCTTTCATCGTCTTCTCTACTCTCTCCATTATTCTTCCTCCTCCTAACCTTCTCTCTTCTCCCTCTGCTCTCTCCCCGCCTCCCTCTTTCTTCCTTACTTTCTCTCCTCCCTTCCTTCTCCT
>NC_091578.1:32414040-32431540 GCF_042767895.1 Penaeus vannamei | reverse complement strand
GAGGGAGGAGACGGGGAATAGATAGTTAGCAAAGAGACATGATGTCAGAGTCTATAAAAGGTATATATATATATATATATATATATATATATATATATATATATATATATATATATATATATATATATATATATACACTCTGACACCATGTGTCTTTGCTAACTATCCACTCCCCGTCTCCTTCCTCCGCCCTCCTTCCTTCCTCCCCACTCCCTCCCCCCCCTCCCCCTCCTTCCTCCTCTCCTTCCTCCCCCCTCCCCCCCTCCTTCCTCCTCCCCCCCCCTCCCTCCCCTTCATCCTCCTCCCCCTCCTTCCTCCCTCCTCCCTCCCCCTCCTTCCCTCCCTCCCGAAATAAACGCAAGCGCCAGAGTAATTGCTTCTCCCCCATCCGTCAGTCCATTACAGCGGCGGCGGCGGCGAGAGAGAGAGCAAGAAATCGCTAACTTGCTTCAACCGCTAAGTCACTCGTTTGCTAGTTGGGCTATGAGGGGCGTGGGGGGAGGAAGGGGATGGAGAGGGGAGGGAAGGGGAAGGGGAGGTGAAGGGGAAGGGGAAGGGGGAAAGGAAGGGAAGGAGGGAGGAGGAAGAGAGAGCCAAGAAATCGCTAACTTGCTTCAACCGCTAAGTCACTCGTTGCTAGTTTGGCTGTGTGGGGCGTGGGGAGGGGGAAGGGGAAGGGGGAGGGGAATGGGAAGGGGGAGGGGAAGGGGAAGGGGAAGGGGGAGAGGAAGGAGGAGGGGAAGGGGAAGGGGAAGGGGGAGAGGAAGGAGGAGGGGGAGATAGATGTTTTTTCTTTTTTTCTTGTTCTCTCTCTCTCGTTCTTTGGTTTTTATTCTGGATGGATGGATGGATAGATGGCTCTCTTTCTCTCACTCGCTCTCTCTTGTTCGCTTTCTCTCTCGTTCTCTCTCTCTCTCTCTCTCTCTCTCTCTCTCTCTCTCTCTCTCTCTCTCTCTCTCTCTCTCTCTCTCTCGCGCGCGCGCGCGCTTTCTCTCTTCTTCTTCTCTTCCTCCTTCTTCTACATCATCTTTTATATCTTCTCTTTCTTTTTTCCCTATACCTTCTAATTTCTCTTTATTTCTTATCCCCATGCCCTCCTTCCTCCCTTTAAGCTATTTCTCTTCCTCTTCCCTCCCTACCCTTCTCCTCTTCCCTTTTCTTTTTCTCTTCCCTCCTTCCTTCTTCTATAAGGCTCTTCCTTTCCTCCTCTCCTCATTTCTCCTTTTCTCTCCCTCTCTTCCCTAACCTCTTTCTCTCTCCTTCAATTTATTCTCCCTCCCTTTTTCCTTCCTTCCTCCCTACCTCCCCCAGTCCCCTACCCCCTCCTGCGGTGAGGTCAGAGGTCACGTGACATTTTACCTGGACATTTAATTGAGGGGAGAGGGAGGAGGGGAGGGAGAGGGAGGGTATATGATGATAATGATGATTATGAGTCACCGGTTTATAATTACACCAGCGAACCACCGTCCATTAATTTGCATGTGCTATCATCGAGACGAAAGTGATTAGATTAATTAAGGATGGTATATAGAGTAAATTAGTTCGTATATTTACATCCGCAAATGAATCGTGGTCAATTAACTATTATTACACGATTATTTGGTAGGCTTATATTATAGACGGATAAAGAGAATGATAGATAACGAATATATATTTGAATAAGCATGTACATAGATGCGTGAATAGATAAATTGGTAGATGGACAAATAGATAAATAGATTTGTTAAATAAGCAACTGAATGAATAAATGATAAGCAAATAAATAGACGAATTAGGTAAACCGAGACATACATAAATAAAGATAAATTGATGAATAGGCATCTGTCCTAACCGTGGGATTATCAAATATCACTTACCTCCTAGCGCGATAATCCCCATTAATCCTAATTATAATGATCGTTTCGAGCCAAGAAGGATTTACCAGATTAGTCTAATTTCCTCCCAAAAAGGAAGGAAAAAAGGCTTTCGAAAGAGATTCGTAGACAGCTGTGGACTTCCAATTGCTTTCGAGTCCCGTAGCACAAAGCGAACAGACGTTAGGCCACCTCGATGGTCGAAGTTGGCACGGAGGCCCAAGGGGAGTTTCGACCTTACAGAGCGAACAGACGTTAGGCCACCTCGATGGTCGAAGTTAGCACGGAGACCCAAGGGGAGTTTCGACCTTACGGCGGCGTTAAAGAGCGGGTGCGGCGGGAACTTGTGGACGCGCGGTGCTAAAAGGGGGGCAATATTGGAACTTCGATACAATCTCGCTGTCCCAACTGTCCCATTCAGACTTTAGAAAAGTATGCGTTTCGAAGATTTTATTGTTTTCGTAAATTTTCGTGGGTGGGGATGGGTTTGTGTGTGTTGGGGGGTGGTTATCGGGGGTTGTGTTTGTGTGTGTGTGCGTGGGGTGGGGGGTTATGGGGTTGTGTGTGCGTGTGTGTGTGGGGGGGTTTATGGGCGTTGTGTGTGTGTGTGTGTGTGTGTGTGTGTGTGTGTGTGTGTGTGTGTGTGTGTGTGTGTGTGTGTGTGTGTGTGTGTGTGCGTGCGTGTGCGTGCGAGTTTGTATATGTTGTATTTATTAAATCTTTCTTTTATTTATTTATTGGTCTATGTCATATTTCATTATTATTAATAAAACTTTATAAAAAAAAATCCTTTTAATTCTATTTCGTTCAGTCTTATCTGTATATGATAAAAGGCTAGTTTTCAATTAATTTTCAATACCAATGCTTTGCCAATATCTCGACAATAAAATAGAGACTAAATATCAGTTTTTTATTACAAGTTCAGACATTTTTAGAACTTCCATTCCCAGAAAATATGTGTATAATAACTTTTTTTTTTTTTTTTTAAGTTAATTCACCTCTTAGCTACGATAATATCAGGGCAGAATCACCCATTCAAAAATCGACCTTATTCACTATACAAACACGATTTGTATTTGCATGTCACTTTGTTTTTCTTTTTCTTTTTTTTCTTTTTCGTTTTTTTCTTCTTTTTTCCTTTTTTTATTAACCAATTGATGTTCCTTCAATATTATCTCGAAAATTACCTAATAACTACCTGTCTTAACGATGCTTGTTACGGAGTTAGAGGAGAAACAACCCTTTTTTCTCTCTCTTTCTCGCGAATAACCAATTAACTCCGACCGATCAATTTTGCAAGGAATTCAATGCTCGCGAAATATCACCGGCTGCACATATCAGCTGATTCTTATCGGCTGTTCATCCTCTTTCTCATCCTCTCTCTGTCTTCCTTCCTCCTTCGCCTCCTCCTCCACTCCCTCCTCTTTTCCTCCAGCTCCTCCTCTTTTCCTCCATCTCCTCCACCCCTTTTTTCTCTTCCTCTTCCTCTTTCTCCTTCTCCTTCTCCTTCTCCTTCTTCTCCTCCTCTTTCTCTTCCTCCTCCTATTACTACTACTACTACTCTTCCTCCTCCTCCTCCTCCTCCTCCCTTCCTCCTCCTACGCCTCCTCCTCTCTCTCTCTCTCTGAGCCTCTTTTTCATCTTCCTCCGTCGCTCTTGCCCTCTTCCTCCTCCTCCTCCTCCTCCTCTTCCTCTTCCTCTTCCTCCTCCCTCCTCTTCCTCTTCCTCCTCCCTCCTCCTATTCCTCTTCCTCTTCCTCCTCCTCCCTCTTCCCATCTTCCCTCACGTCTCTCTCAGCCTCTTTTTCATCTTCCTCCCTCGCTCTTGCCCTCTTTCCTCCTCCTCCTCCTCCTCCTCCTCCTCCCTCTTCTCATCTTCCCTCACGCCTCTAATATACTTAATAATACCTTCTGTCGATTCATGTTTCGACGAATTTTTTGTTTCTCTGTCTATGTGTCTCTCTTTTTTGTGTTTTTAGTCTACATTTCGTTTTTTTTTTTCGTTCGTTCTCTCTATCTATCTATCTGTCTATCTTTATCTATATATCTTTCTCTCTCTCCGTCTGTCTCTCTCTCTCTACCTCTCTGTCTGTCTGTCTCTGTCTCTGTCTCTGTCTCTGTCTCTGTCTCTCTCTCTCTCTCTCTCTCTCTCTCTCTCTCTCTCTCTCTCTCTCTCTCTCTCTCTCTCTCTCTCTCTCTCTCTCTCTCTCTCTCTCTCTCTCTCCCTCTCTCTCTCTTTTCCTTTCTCTCTCTCTCTCTCTCCATTTGACCATCTGTTTTGTGGTAACGCCTCCTCCCTCCCTCCCCTCCCCCCCGCCTACCCACCGTCCCCCTCCTTCGCTCATATTCCCTCTTCTTTTCCTCCCCTCCTCCTTTCTTTTATTCTTTTATTCTTAGTAGTCCTATTTTTTTTCATCAACTTTCTTCTCTATCTTATCTCCTTATCATTATCACTTTTTTTTTCCTCTCTGTCATCTTTTCCCCTTTCACGTCTTTTATTTTTCCTCGCTCTCCTCTTCCTATTCTTGTACTTTCTCTTACTCTTCTCCTTTATCCTCCTTCGCTTCTTCCTATTCTTCCGTGTCTTCCTTTTCCTTCCTTTCCTCTCTTTACTTTTCTCTTTCCCTTTTCTTTCTCTATCTCGTGTGTTTCTCCTCTTCTTTGTCTCCCTTTTTTCCTTTTAATATTTGTTTAATTTCTGCTTAATTCTCTCTTTCATTCTCTTATCTTCTTCTTCCTCCTCCTTTTTTCTCCTCGTCCTTCTCATCCTACCCTTTCTCTTCTTCAATTCCTCGGTTTTCCTTCATTTATTCTTCCTTCTCCCCTTACTCCTCTTCCTCTTCTTCGTCTTTCCTCACGCCTTTTTTCTTCTTCCACTTCTTCCTTTCTTCTCTTCCTCCTCAGTTTTCTCCTCTTCTCCTTCTTCCTCCTTTTTCTCTTCTTTCACTTCTTCCTCTTCCTTCCCCTCCTCTTCTTCCTCAATTCTTCTGTATATTTGTTATTTGTTGATTGATTTCTCGTTATTTTCTTTCTTTCTTTTTTTCATTTCATCTTTTCACTTTTTTCTTTCTTTTGCATTTTTTCTTTCTTTTTCATTTGTTCTTTTTCACTCTTTCCTTTCTTTTACATTTCTTTTTATTTTTCCTTTCCTTTTTTATTTCTTTTTCTATTTTCTTCTATTTTTCATATCTTTTTCCTTTCTTCACTATATATATTTTTTTATTTTTGCTTTCGTTCCTTTTTTCTTTCTTTATCATTTCTTCGTTTTCTCTTTTCTCTTCTTTCACTTTATCTCTTTCTTCCGTCCTTCACTTCTTTCTCTCTTCCTTTCTTTCTTTCCTTTAGACTTAAAAGTTACTTACATTTAAATCATGAAATCGTCCTCTTTAATTATTCATAAAATTATCGATTTATGTTGGGAATTATGATAAGGAAATTTAGTTATTGTTTATCCGTTTTTTCGTGTGTTTGACTTTTTTTTTAAGAGAGGAAGAAAATAATAATTGAAGAAATGTGAAAGATGATGGAAAGCGCGCATACAGGCCAGCACCGTTATCATTATGATTATTATTGCTATCATTGTCATTGTTATTATGATTATTATTGCTATCATTGTTGTTATTGTCGTTTTTACTGTTATTATAATTATCATTGTTATTATTGTTGTTGTTGTTCTTACTGTTATTGTTATAATAATAATTATTATTATTATCATTATTACTACTATTACTGTTATTATTATTATTATCATTATAATAATAATAATAATAATAATAATAATAATAATAATTATTATTATTATAGTTATTATTATTATAGTTATTATTGTTGTTATTATCGTTGCTATTTTTATTATAATCATTATTATTATCATTATCGCTATTGCTATTACCATTTAATCGTTATTTCTATTGTCAAATAATAATGACAATAATAATAATGATATTTTTTTAGAGCATAAATATAAATAAAAGAGTTATTCCTGAAAGTAATTTAGCAACAGAAAACGAAGACCCTATCTCGCTCGCCCGCGCGCCCGCACGTCGGTTGCTGAGGCATGTAGACATCTTGTTTGGCAGAGGTGTTGACTATTGCAACTCCATGCTGCCTTTGATGTTGCAAGTTATCTGGATTTCTATTTCAATCTGGGTGGTGTTATTTTCTTTTTTTCTCTCTCTCTCTTTTTCAGTTCTGGGTGAGTTTTTTTTCTTTTTTCTTTTTCTCTCTATTTTGTGTGTGGGTGTGTTTTGTGTGTGTTATGTGTGTGTGTGTGTTGTGTGTGTGTGTGTGTGTGTGTGTGTGTGTTTGTGCGTGTGTGTGTGTGTGTGTGTGTGTGTGTGTGTGTGTGTGTGTGTTTAGTGTGTGTGTGTGTGTGTACGTGTGTGTGTGTGTGTGTTTAGTGCGTGCGTGTGTGTGTGCGTTAGGGGGAGGGGGGTTCGTTTGATAGTTTTCTGTGTTTGTTTGTGTGTGTGTTGTGTATGTGTGTGTGTGTTTAGTTGCGCGTGTTTGTTTTATGTGTGTGTGTATGACTGTGTGTGTGTGTGTCTGTACTGTGTGTGCGTAAACACATAATTGTACATACACCTACACACATAATATACATACACATTTACATACATACTTTCCTCAATTACACCCCCACCCCCAACACACGCACATACACAACCCCCACCCATACCTCCACCCCCCTTCCCCCCCAAACATACCCTCACCTCCACCTCCACCCCTACCCACACCCAGCCCCTCCCCCTCCCCCCACCCCTTCCACCTCCACCTCCACCCCCTACCCTCACCTAAACCCACCCACCCTCCCATCCCCCTTCACCCTCCCCCTTCCTCCCCCACTCCCTCACCTAACCCCCTCCTTCCGCCTTCACCCTCCCCTTCCTCCCCATCCACCTCCCCCTCCCCATCCCCCCTCCCCTTCCCCCTTCCTCCCCTTCCCCCATCCTCCCTCCCCATCCCCCTCCCCTTCCTCCCCCTCACCCCCTCCCCATTCTCCTCCCTCCCCTCACCTTAACAACCCCCCTCCTCTCTCTCTCCCTCTCCGAAACAAAAGGAACAATTTAATCGCCCGAGTTACAAGGTCGACCTCGAGATCCGAGCGCCAACGACAGGCCTTGGAAGCGCCACCTGGAGTAACGAGGAAAAAATATTATGTATCTCCTTCTTCCTCTTCCTCTTCTTCGTCTTTCTTCTCTCCCCTTTTTCTCTTCTTCTTTCTTTTCCTCTTCTTTCATCTTTTCCTCTTCTTCCATCTTTTCCTCTTCTTCCATCTTTTCCTCTGCTTTCATCTTTTCCTCTTCTTCCATCTTTTCCTTTCCACTCATCTTATCCCTCCTCAATTTTCTCATCTTCTTCTTCTTCTTCTTCCTCCATTTTCTCTTCTTTCGCTTCTTCCTTTTCCTCCCCCTCTGTTTTTTTCTTTCTTTTTCCATTTCATCTTTTTCTCTTCCATTTTCCTTTCTTTTTCATTTTTTTCCTTTTTCTTTCCTTTTTTAATTTTCATTTTTTCTTTTCCTTTTCACTATATTTTTTATTCTCTTACATTTTTTTCTTTCTTTTTCATTGTTTTTTTCATTTTTTCTTTCATTTTTTTCATTTCCATTTCTTCCTCTTTTCCCTTTTTTCATTATATTTTTATTCTTACATTTTTTCTTTCTTTTTTCATTTTTCATTTCCTTTTTATGTTTTCTTTTCATTTTCATGTCTTCTTCTTTTCCCTTTTTTCACATTTTTTTTTTTTATTTCTTGCATTCGTTCCTTTTTCTTTATTTTTTTTTCTTTTCCCTTTTTTCACAATATGTTTTTTTTTATTTCTTGCATTCATTCCTTTTTTCTTTCTTTTTCATTTCTTCTTTTTCCCTTATCTCTTCTATTGCCGCCTGTAGTAACAAGGAAAACACAAACACTCGATACACTTGCTTAGAAGAAACATTGTTATGTTTAGCGGATTCAGCTAAGGAGGGGAGGGAGCGGGGTGACGTCAGCGGTGGGGATGTGTTGTTGGGGGAGGGGAGAGGGGAGAGGAAGAGGGAGAGGGGAAGGGGATGTGTTGTTGGGGAGGGGAGAGGGAGAGGAAAGAGGGGAGAGGGGGAAGGGGAAGGGGTGTTGTTGTTGGGGAGGGGACAGGGAGAGGGGGAGAGGGGGAAGGGGAAGGGGGTGTTGTTGTTGGGGAGGGGAGAGGGAGAGGAAGAGGGAGAGGGAAAGGGGTGTTGTTGTTGGGGAGAGGGAGAGGGAGAGGAGGGAGAGGGGGAAGGGGTGTTGTCTCGGTTTTGTGTGTCTGGGTGTCTGGATGTTTTTTTTTTTCTTTTTTTGGTTGTCGCTTTTGTGTATTTGTGTATTTGTGATAGTTCTTTGTCTGGTTCTGTCTGTCTGCCTGTTGTCTCTCGCTGTCTCTTTCTTTCTCTCTCTCTCTCTCTCTCTCTCTCTCTCTCTCTCTCTCTCTCTCTCTCTCTCTCTCTCTCTCTCTCTCTCTCTCTCTCTCTCTCTCTCTCTCTCTCTCTCTCTCTCTCTCTCTCTCTCTCTCTCTCTCTCTCTCTCTCTCTCTCTCTCTCTCTCTCTCTCTCTCTCTCTCCTCTCCCTCCCTCTCCCTCCCTCTCCCTCCCTCTCCCTATCCCTCTCCCTCCCTATCCCTCTCCCTCCCTTCCTCTCCCTCTCTCTCCTCTCTCTCCTCTCTCTCTCTCTCTCTCTCTCTCTCTCTCTCTCTCTCTCTCTCTCTCTCTCTCTCTCTCTCTCTCTCTCTCTCTCTCTCTCTCTCTCTCTCTCTCTATCTCTCTCATTTTTTTTCCATTCCCTCTCTCCCCTTTTTCGGGCGTAGGCCTTTTCCCTTTGCTTCGCGTAAAAGGAATAAGGTAATTTGATAAAGAAGGAATTGGAAAGGAAAACAAGAATGAAGGAAGCTTGAGAACTCCTGTTTATTTGTTTATTTGTTTCCTTGTTTTTGTTGTTGTTGTTTCTATGTTTCCTTTTTTGTTTCTCCGTTTCTTTGCTTTCTTGTATTTCTTTTTCTCTTTATGTCCTTGTTTCTCTGTTTCTTTTATTTTCTTGTTTCTCTGTTTTTTTTGTATTTGTGTCTTTGTTTCTTTTTCCTATTCTCTATTTTGTTTCTGTCTGTGTGTTTCCTCTGTTTTGTTGTATTATTATTATTTCTCTCTTCTTGTTTATCATATACATATGGTATCCATTTAACATTATTCAATTTATTCATTATTATTTTCGTTTTCTTTATTTTCTCATCTCATTCTATATAATGATTTTTTTCCTGTTTTATAATTCTTTGTGCATTAAAAGTTTTATTATCATTTTGATATTTATTTTTCATTTATTCATATTTGCTCATATTTATTTTTTCTTTCTTTTTTTACACACTTCTAATTTTTCAATCTTATTATTTGTATATTAATTATACTTTTTATGATTACCTATTTATTACCTAATTTTCATTATACATCTATTTTATATTTATTATTATTTTGCTGACATGCATTTTACATTTTGATCTGTTAATGTTTTAATCATCGGCACCATCATCACCATCATCACCATCACATTGATTAATATCATCATTATTATCAAACTTTCGTATAATTAATTCCGCCAAGGAATTATATTTTTAGTACCGTTGGTTAGTTTGTTTGTCCGTTATTTAGTAAAATAACAAAAAATTATGAACAGATATTTATAATATTTTTACCAGAGGTGCGTCTTTGCCCAATGAAAATACCATTAAATTTTGGTGTTGATCCGAATCCAGGAATCTTTAATATAATTCTTCAATTGCGAATGTTATTGCATCGGTGACCCTATTGCCCTGACGGAGGTATGCGTTCTCTGAGTGTTGGAAATATTTTTTGCTTAATCTTTTGCATTTGAGTTATCTGAGTGAATTCTTTTAATTGGTTTAAATTAGATAGATAAATAGATAGATAATGATAGTAAATAATGATAAATACAAAATAAGTAATAAATATATAATTGATGATAAATAAAAAATAATAAAAATCGTGTTGGGTGAAATATTTGCATGACCCGAAATATTCGCGATATCGGAAATATTCGCGTCGTCGGAAATATTATCGATAATGGAAAAAAATAGCGATAATGAAAAATTCGCGGTATCGGAAATATTCCCGTGGTCGGAAATATTAGCGATGATTGGAGGAAAAAAAATAGCGATATTGGAAAAATTCGCGTCGTCGGAAATATTAGCAATAATGGAAAAAAAATTAGCGATGCTGAAAAATTCGCGATATCGGAAATATTCGCGTTATCAGAAACATAATCGAAAACATACTCGATTATATTACACAAGTTCTATACCGACGACAGATATCAGAAATTAATAACTCAATTAATTTCTGTGATAAGGAAAATAACATCACAACATGTTTTCCAATCTGAACGATGAAACATTTTTCAAAAAGGACGAAAATAACTGACAGAAAAAAAATTAAAAAGCAAGTGCAAAATTTCGGATATCAAACGGTGAAATTATGAAAATATTTTTGAATTTTATCGATAATGATACGATGATCAATTAATGTGTCTAGATCCATTTAATCAACGATTTTTCTTTTCTTTTCTTTTACATATGCTTTTTTTATGTGATTGAAATGATTTTAAGAAGATATTGTGATATCTATCGAGATGTGTTTGTATCTATTTCTTCTATCTATCAGTTGCTCTTTATCAGTCTGTCTGTCTGTATGTCTGTTTATTGGTGTGTATATTCATTTGTATGCACGCAGAGAGAGAGAGAGAGAGAGAGAGTGAAAGGGAGAGAGAGAGAGAGAGAGGGAGTGAGAGAAAGAAAGAAAGACAAGAGAGAGAGAGAGAGAGAGAGAGAGAGAGAGAGAGAGAGAGAGAGAGAGAGAGAGAGAGAGAGAGAGAGAGAGAGAGAGAGAGAGAGAGAGAGAGAAAGAGAATGTGTGTGTGTGTGAGAAAGAGAGTCTGTGTAGGTATGTATATATCGATGGATATATAAAAAACAAAACATACTGACATAATTCAATAGGCAAATAGATATACATATAAACAGATACATAGCTACAGATGAAGAGATAGACATAGAGATAGATAATAGATAGAAACATTGTGCTGTTATCAAGATCAGAAACAGAAATTCTAAAAGTGACGCTTCCAATCACGAAGAAAAAAGAAAAGAAAAAAAAAACAAGAAAAAGGAAAACACACACAAACTTTTTTTTTTTTTTTTTTATCTCGAACAAACATTTTCTTCAAAAGACAAGCACGCCCTTGCATCCCCTCCCCCCTCCCCCCTCCCCCCCATCGTCCTCCCTGCCTGATTCCCCATTTTCTTAACCTTTTTATTCCCACTATCTGTTCTTCTCCGCTTCCTCTCTCTCTTTCTCATTTTTATCATTCTCCTTCTCTTCCTCCCTTTCTTTATCTCTCCTCTCTCCTTCGTGATAGTTTTTCTCTTCCTCCATTATTTTTTTTCTATCTCTCTTTCATCTTCATCATCCCTTCTTCCTCTCATCTTCTTTGTTGTTATTATCTCCCCTTCATCACTTTCCTCTTTTTTCCTTTTTTGTTTTTCTTTCTTCTTCCCTGTTTCCCTCTCTTCCTCCTTTTTTTCCTTTCTCTCTCCCTCTTTCCCTCTCTCCCTCATTTTCCTTCTTTTTTCTCTCCCTCTCTCTCCTTCTTTTCTTCCTTTCTCTCTCCCCTTCCCCTCTCTTCCTCCTTTTCTTCCTTTCTCTCTCCCTCTTCCTCTCTCTTTCTCCATTTCCATCTTTTTTCTCTCCCTCTCTTCCTCTTTTCTTCCTTTCTCTCTCCTCTTTCCTCCTCTTTCACCTGTCCTTCCTTCCTTCCTTCCTCTTTCCCTCCCTATTTACTCCCTCTCTCCCTCCTTCTCCTCTCCCCTCTTCTTATTATCCTCTCCCTTCTTCCTCCTATTCGTCATCCTTCCTCTCTTGCCATCCCCACCCCCCCTTCACGCCCGCACGCCCGCACGCCCAAACTCCAGCCATCAAAATGTGAATGCTGACCTAAATCCTGGCGAATGGAGACGAAAAATCCCCGAGTCTGTCTGTCTGTCTGTCTGTTTGTGTGTCTGCCTGTGTCTGTCTGTCTACTCTCTGTCAGTATCTGTTTTTTATCTCACTCTGTCTATCTATTTATCTATTTATCTATCTATATATCTATCTATATCTTCCCCTCTCTTTTCCTAACTCTCCTTCTCCTCCCTTCCTCCCTTTCTCCCCCCCCCTCCTTCCTTCCTTCCTCCCTCTCCTTCCTCCCTCTCTCCTCTTCCTCCTCTCTCCTCTCTCTCTTCCTCTCCCTCCTCCCTCCTCCTCCCTCCTCCTCTCTCCTTCCTCCTCCTCCCTCCCTCACATTTCCTCCTCTCCCTCTCCTCCTCCTCCTCCTCCTCTCTTCCTCTCCTCCTCCTCCCTCTCCCCCTCCCTCTCCCTTCCTCTCCCCCTCTTCCCCTTCCTCCTTCCTCCTTCCTCCTTCTCCCTCCTCCCTCTCTCCCTCTCTTTCTCTAGTCAGGACCAAACGTGAGTGTCCTTGCACGTGCCTCGGTAACTGCATTGATGTGGGATTGCTACTAATTCCCTTGTGAGGTTCGTCTATGTGGAGAGGGAGGGAGGGAGAGGGAGGGAGAGGGAGGGAGGAGAGAGAGAGAGAGAGAGAGAGAGAGAGAGAGAGAGAGAGAGAGAGAGAGAGAGAGAGAGAGAGAGAGAGAAGAGAGAGAGAGAGACAGAGAGAGGGAGAGAGGGAGAGAGAGAGAGAAGGAGAGAGAGAGGGAGAGGAGGAAGGAAGGGAGAGAGGGAGGGAGGAGGAGGAGGAGAGGAGGAGTGGGAGTGAGAGAGGGAGAGGGATAGGTAGAGAGGGGAGAGGGAGAGGGAGAGGGAGGAGAGGGAGAGGGAGAGGGAGAGGGAGAGGGAGGGAGGGAGGGAGGGGAGGGAGGGAAAGAGAAGATAGAGGGGGTCGAAAAGAAAAGAAGAAAGGTAAAAGTCTGGGAGTGGAAGAGAAAGAGAAAGAGAGAGAAGGGGAAAGGAAGAGAGAGAGAGGGATAGATAAAGAAAGAAAAAGACAACGATGCAGACTCCCGATAAACATGCAAACAAACAAGGGGCGAATGAATGAAGAAGAGGAAAACATAGATAGAGAGATAGAAGAACTGAGAACGTACAGGAAGACACAGAGGGAGAGGGAAAAGGTTAAAGGAGAGAGAGAGAGAGAGAGAGAGAGAGAGAGAGAGAGAGAGAGAGAGAGAGAGAGAGAGAGAGAGAGAGAGAGAGAGAGAGAGGCAGAGAGAGAGAGAGAGAGAGTAAGAGTGAGTAAGAGTGAGTAAGAGTGAGTAAGAGTGAGTAAGAGTGAGTGAGAGTGAGTGAGAGTGAGTGAGAGTGAGTGAGGGAGAGTTGGAGTGAGTGAGTGAGTGAGTGAGTGAGTGAGTGAGTGAGTGAGTGAGTGAGTGAGTGAGTGAGAGAGAGAGAGAGAGAGAGAGAGAGAGAGAGAGAGAGAGAGAGACCGATAGCCATCATCCCTCCACTAGTCTCGCTTCAGTCGCGTCCACTGAGGAGAGAGAGAGATATCAGCATCCAAGATCTCTCTCTCTGTCTCTCTCTCTCTCTCTCTCTCTCTCTCTCTCTCTCTCTGTCTGTCCCTCCCTCCCTCTCCTCCTCCCTCCCTCCCTCCCTCTCCCTCTTCCTCCCTCTCCCTCCCCCCTCCCCCCTCCTTCCCTCCCCTCCCTCCTTCCCTCTCCCTCTCTCCCTCCCTCTCCCTCTCTCTGTCCGGACGTAAATATACCGACTGATCTGGTTACGGATCAGTCCTGCGAAAGGGTAAATAAAGCGGTGTGTCAGCCGGTGCGGTTCCCAGCGACTCTTGCAAGCGTCAGCCACGAGGCGAGGACGTCAGCTCATCCACCCGTCAGCGGTCGACGCCCAGTAATAGAAAGGGGGGGATTGTTGGGGTGGGTGGGGGTGTGGTATGGTGGGGGAGGGGGGGGAGTGTCAGAAATGTGGGGTGGGGAGGTGGGGGAGGGGGAGAGGTGGGGGAAGGGGAGGGGGGAAGTGTCAGAAATGGGGGGGGGGGAGGGGGATGACGTCAGTTCAACCACCCGTCACCCGTCGACGCCCAGTAATAGAAGGGGGGATTGTTGGGGTGGGTTGGGGTTGGGGGAGAGGTGGGGGAGGGGGAGAGTGTCAGATATGTGGGGTGGGTGGGGGTGAGGGTGTGACGTCAGCTCATCCACGCGTCACCCAGCGATGCCCACCAACAGCGGAAGGATGGGAGGGGGGGGGGGGAGGTGTCAGCCATGAGCATCCATTCCCACCCATCTATCATCCGCTAACAAACGATGGATGAGAGGCGAGGATGTCAGCTCATCCACCCTCACCCATCACCGCCCACTAACAGCAGAGGGATGGGGGGGGGGGGGGAGCAGACCATGGATGAGTCAAAAGCATCCACCTACAACACATCCACCCATTCATCCACCTACATTCCATCCACCCATTCATCCACCTACAACCCATCCACCCACTCATACACCACCAGGCATTGGACGAGAAGCAAGAACGTCAACCAAGTCCATCACACACCCATCACAGCGCCCACAATTGCCCACCGCCGCCCACCACCGCCGCCGCCCACCACCGCCGCCCACCACCACCGCCCACCAACGCCGCCCACCAACGCCGCCCACCACCACCGCCCACCACCACCGCCCACCAACGCCGCCCACCGCCGCCGCCCACCACCACCGCCCACAAACGCTGCCCACCACCGCCGCCGCCCACCACCGCCGCCGCCCACCACCACCGCCCACCGCCGCCGCCCACCACCGCCGCCGCCCACCACCACCGCCCACCACCACCGCCCACCAACGCCGCCCACCACCGCCGCCGCCCACCACCGCCGCCCACTACGTGTCAGAAATACTATAGGCTGCAGTGCAACGAGCGATTGCTAGGTGATTGCATGTTTGCTTTGTTCTCTCTTTCTGTTGATTTTTCATCTCTCTGTCTTTGTCTGTGTCTTTCTTTTTCTTTCGAATTGTCTATCCGTCTATCTCTGTCTCTGTCTCCCTTTTTCTTTCTGTCTGTCTGTCTGTCTGTCTGTCTCTGTCTCTCTCACTCTCTCTCTCTCTCTCTCTCTCTCTCTCTCTCTCTCTCTCTCTCTCTATATATATATATATATATATATATATATATATATATATATATATATCTTTCTTCTCTCTTCTCTTCTCTCCACTCACTCTCCTTTCATCCCTCTCCCCCTCCACCTTCACCTCCCCCTCCCCTCCCTCCCCTCCCCTCCCTCCCCTCCCCTCCCTCCCCTCCCTCCTCCCTCCTCCTCCTCCCTCCCCCTCCCCCTCCCTCCCTCCTCATCACCATCACGATTCCCAACAGCACCATCACTCACCATCATTCTCATCATCAGTGCTCATACCTCACACTCCACTCACACACACTCCACATCACTTCTTCCATCCGAGTCGCAATCCACCAGCTCATCCGCCCATCCACATCCACTTGCACATCCACAAAGTCCATTTCATGTCTCCCTTGCTTGCGCTCTGCTCTCACTTCGTCCAAAATACACATAGTAATGTCATGTCCTAATATACTTCATCAAGCTTTCTTGCTTGTATAAACGTCGTGATAATGTTTCGTATAAGCGTCGTTGCACAAGACGGACATGTTGGGATCCGATGCCGTAAAAGGGGAGAATAAATGGATTGAAAGCGAAAGGAAGTGAAGGGAAGGATCGAAACGCGTTTATGCGGTTGTGGATTCGAAAACAGAATGGTGCTTTTTTTATCCTGTCTTATTTTAGGTACTTATGCATATTCCATTTCGTAAAAAGGTGCGAATGAAGGCTTGAAAGAAGTAAAAACTAAAAGAGAAAGATCAAAACACATTTACATAGTCGTGGATCCCGAAAACAGGATGCTCTTTTTTTTTTTTTTGTTTACCTTTACCTCCGTCGTCACGATTCAGGCGCTTATACCTCGTCGCGTTTCAGGTACTTATACATCTTGCGGGAAGGAGATTGAGAAGACGAGAGACAAGTTTCTTAATGGAGTTGTTTCCGCGATAAGGAGGCAAGCCGGGAGAACAAAGGAAGAACCGAGACAGACGATAAGCCGAATATGTGAACCAGAGAACTTGATAAAAGGATGAGAGAGAGAGAGATGAAAGGAGGTGGAGGGGTGGAGGGGGTAGGAGGGATACGGGAAAGAGAGAGGGGGAGGGAGACGGAGAGGGGGAGACGAGAGAGAGAGAGAGGGAGAGAAGAGAGAGAGAGAGAGAGAGAGAGAGAGGGAGAGAAGAGAGAGAGAGAGAGAGAGAGAGAGAGAGAGAGAGAGAGAGAGAGAGAGAGAGAGAGAGAGAGAGAGAGAGAGAGAGAGAGAGAGAGAGAGAGAGAGAGAGAGAGAGAGAAAATGCATAAATAGAGACTGACTGACTGAAGGACAGGCAGACAAACAAAGACGGAGAAAGAAATAGAAAGAAACGAAGCTAAAGACAAAGAAAAAAAGACAAAAAAACGAAAAAAGAAAATAGTAAATTAATTGCAAAGGTTTGTGTACATTTGTCTCTGTGTCTATATGCATGTTTATGTCTTTGTCTTTCTCCGTGTGTTCTTTGACGTTCATCGAATGATATCAACAGAACATAATGAACAGAAGAACATAAATGAACAGAATCTCACAGTGAACAGAACATAAGTGAACAAAAAGAACACAACCGTTCCTTTCTCGCATTTCAACTCTTCTCCCAAGCAGAGCAGAGCACCCAAGCAAGCAAGAACACTCACTCAAGCACAACACTTAAACAAACAAAACATCCAAGCAGTCAGAACACTCAACCAAGCACAACACTCAAGCAAACAGAACACCCAAGCAAGCAAGAAGAACACTCACTCAAGCACAACACTTAAGTAAACAAAACATCCAAGCAAACAGAACACTCAAGCAAGCACAACACTCAAGCAAACAGAGCACTCAAACAAGCAAGAAGAACGCTCACTCAATCACAACCCTTACGCAAACAAAACACACAAGCAAGCAGAGAACTTAAGCAAGCAGAGCACAAGCAAGCAGACCACACAAGCAAGCAAACACAACACCCAAGCAAGCAAACACAACACCCAAGCAAGCAAACACAACACTCAAGCAAGCAAGCACAACACCCAAAGCAAGCAGGACACACAAGCAAGCACAACACTCCAGCAAGCAAAGCACTAAAGCAAGCACAACACACAAGCAAGCAAGCACAACATCCAAGCAAGCAGAACACACAAGCAAACACAACACCCAAAGCAAGCAAAGCACTAAAGCAAGCACAACACACAAGCAAGCAGAACACCCACTCAAACACAATACGTAAACAAACAAAACACCCAAACAATCAAAACACTCAACGAAGCACAACACCCAAGCAAGCACAACACTCAAACAAATCAGACAAGCAAACAAAACACCCAAGCAAGCACAACACCCAAGCAAGCACAACACCCAAGCAAGCACAACACCCAAGCAAGCACAACACCCAAGCAAGCACAACACCCAAGCAAGCACAACACCCAAGCAAGCACAACACCCAAGCAAGCACAACACCCAAGCAAGCACAACACCCAAGCAAGCAAGCACAACACTCACTAAACCACAAC
>NC_091578.1:32404040-32406540 GCF_042767895.1 Penaeus vannamei | reverse complement strand
AAGTTATACATCACATATATATATATATATATATATATATATATACATGTCATTAAGTTCATATTAAAGATAGACAAGGACAGAACAAACAAAACAAACAAACAAACAGACAGACAGACAGAAAAAAAAGTCCACTTAAGAGAACACACAAGAAGAAATAGCTGTTGACAAGTTTATGTCCGCGCTTTTATATCTTTTATATAGCGGCGCGAAATAATCCATTTTTCGCGATCGATTTGCCGTAAATTTGGCGCCAAGTTGTGGGTGTCGTATGTCGAGCGTAGAGAGTGGCAATAATAATGATGATGAAGCAGAAAAGAAGAAGAAAAAAAAAAGAGAAGAAAAAGAAGGCATTAATGATTTATAAATGAATGGTAAAGTGCATAGAGTTGGCGCCATTTTGACTGTTATTCTCACCGTTTTTTTTTTTCGTTTTTTTTTTTTTATCTGACTGTTATTCTCACCGTGTTTTTTTTTTTTTTTTTGGCTTTTATCTTTTTAAATAGATTTATGTTGATATAAATAGATATTAACTAGACACATCGATACGCGGATAGAATGATACATCGATAGATATAAACGATAGATAGATTGATACATAGATATATGGTTATGATAAAAACACCGTGTTTTTGGCTTCTATTTTTTAAATAGATTTATGTAGATATAAATAGATATTAATTATACATATCCATACGCAGATAGAATGATACATAGAGAGATAGATATGAACGATAGATATATTGATACATAGATATAAACGATAGATGTATTGATACATAGATATAGACGATAGATATACAGATACATAGATATATAGATATGATAAAGATATGTATGTAAGTAAAATAGGTAGATATGTAGATAATCATATATATAGATTTGATTATGTGATGTCACCATCATTATCATTAGTATCTATTAAAATCTGTTTAATATATATATATATATATATATATATATATATATATATATATATATATATATATGACTATCAATATTTTAGTCACATAATTAAAAATTTCACTAACATCATTATTATAATCACATCATTATCATTTTAAGAATATCATTATTGCCATCACTATAATTATCACTATACATGGATACTTACTTATCTATTCACAACTGTCTCCTTATAACGTATCATCTCCACTACAACCATGCGAAATTTTGGCCTAACAGTGAATTTACGAAAGCCTAAAAATATAATAATAATAATAAATAAGTAAATGAATAAATTTTGGCCTAACTGTAAATTTACGAAAGCCTAAAAATATAATAATAATAAATAAATAGATTAATAAATTTTGGCCTAACTGTAAATTTACGAAAGCCTAAAAATATAATAATAAATAAATAAATGAATAAATAAATTTTGGACTAACTGTAAATTTACGAAAGCCTAAAAAATATAATAATAATGAATAAGTAAATGAATAAATTTTGAACTAACTGTAAATTTGCGAAAGCCTAAAATAAATAAATAAATAAATGAAAATTAAAAAATGTGGCTAATCTGGCATCAATCGTTTCCCGTTTTCTTTTCTGCAAGTAATTACAGTGGGTGATAGCGCTCCGTTTTCTATGATATTATATCTGACGGACGATCACCATGGAGCTATAATTACTGTATAAGCGTGTACCAATTATGATATTTCCTTCCTTTGTTGTATTTCGAAATATAGGCAACTGGTCAAGGAGAGAAGTAGTGTTAGAAGAGACGTTAGATCTAGATAAATTCATGAGTTCGGTTTAGCTGGTGGGGATAAATCGTTGGTTGGTTGGTCACTTTTTCTGTATCGTTGGGGTATTTCGTGATCTTTCTCTTTTTTCTTTCTCTTTCTTTCTTTGTGTTTCTCTTTCCTCGTTTTTGTTCTCTCTTTATTTTTCTCTTTGTCTATTTTTTCTCGTTTTCGTTCTTTCTTCTTTCTTCTCTCTTTCTTTTTCTCTTTCTCGTTTTCGTTTTCTCTCTCTTCTCTCTTCCCTTTTCTCTTTGTATTTCTCTTTCTCGTTTTTGTTTTCTCTCTCTTCTCTCTTTTCTTTTCTCTTCTCTTTTCTTCTCTCTTTTCTTTTTTATCTCCTTTCTTTTCTCTTCTCTTCTATCTTCTCTCTTCTTCTCTCTCTTCTCTAGCTCTCTCTTTCTTCCTCTCTGTCTCACTCTCTCTCTTCCCAAAATGAGTTTAAAGATAATACATTTACAGATATTCCCACAAACTGCACAAATAAGCGACCGAGAATATAAATAAAGAAAACAAAAAAGAAAAAGAAAGAAAAAAAGAAATAAAGAAGAGAATTACCCTCTTGCAACCGAGAAACACGAATTGCAATGTTGATCAGAGCATATATCAACTTAAACATATTATTACATTACAAACATATAAAACTGGAGTGCCAAGTACTGCATATACTGTACATAATAAGTACACTCTTTGTAGCTGTACCGTGAAATTGTGCACTTCGTGGCTAAAATAATGTGCTTATTAATTGTTGAAATAAC
>NC_091578.1:32389040-32399040 GCF_042767895.1 Penaeus vannamei | reverse complement strand
CGTCTTTTGTTATTCCCTTATTTCGAGAGAAAAAAAGGGAAAGGGGAGAAAGGAGAAGAGAGAAAGGAGGAAGAGAGGAAATTGTGGAGAAAGGAGAAGAGAGAAAGGAGGAAGAGAGGAAATTATGGAGAAAGGAGAAGAGAGAAAGGAGGAAGAGAGGAAATTGGGGAGAAAAGAGAAGAGAGAGAACGAAAAGAGAGAGAAAGGAGGAAGAGGGAGAATAGGTGAGTGCGCGTTGGAGTTTGTCTTTTGTTATTCCCTTATTCCGAGAGAAGAAATGGAAAAGGGGAGAAAGGAGATGAGAGAAAGGAGGAAGAGAAGAAATTGGGGAGAAAGAAGAAGAGATAGAACGAAGGGAGAGAGAGAGGAGGAAGAGAGGAAATGGGTGAGAGATTCGTTGCGAAATTGGGGATAAAACGAAGGGAGAGAGAAAGGAGGAACAGAGGGAAAGGGTGAGAGTTTCATTTGTCTTTTCTTATTCCCTTATTCCAAGAAAAGGGAATTAGGGGAGGAAGGAGAAGAGAGAGAACGAAGAGAGAGAGAAAGGAGGAACAGGGTGAGAGATTAGTCTTTTTTTTCTTATTCCCTTATTCCGAGGAAAGGGAACTAGGGGAGGAAGGAGAAGAGATGGAAGGAAAAGAGAGAGAAAGGTGGAAGAGAGGGAATGGGTGAGAGAGTCGTTGCGAAATTGGGGAGAGAGAAAGGAGAAGAAATAAAACGAAGGGAGAGAGAAAGGAGGAAGAGAGGGAATGGGTGAGAGATTCGTCTTTTTTTCTTATTCCCTTATTCCGAGAAAAGGGAATTAGGGGAGGAAGGAGAAGAGAGAGAAAGGAGGAAGAGAGGGAATGGGCGAGAGATTCGTTTGTCTTTTCCTATTCCCTTATTTCGAGAAAAATAAGGGAACTGGGAAGTAAGGAGAAGAGATAGAAGGAGAGAGAAAGGAGGAACAGGGTGAGAGATTCGTCTTTTTTATTATTCCCTTATTCCAAGAAAAGAAAATTGGGGAGAAAGGAGAAGAGATAGAAGGAAAGGAGAGAGAAAGGAGGAAGAGAGAGAATAGGTGAGAGATTGTGCAATGGCGTTTTTCTTTTTTTATTTCCTTATTCCAAGAAAAGGGGAATTAGGGGAGGAAGGAGAAGAGATAGAACGAAAGGGGAGAGAAAGGAGGAAGAGAGGGAATGGGTGAGAAGCAGAGATAGAGGTTAAAAGAGAGGAGAGGGAACTAAAAGAGGGAAGAGGGAGATATGGATGTAAGAGAAAGGAGGAATAAGGAATAAGGGAGAGATAGGGAAGGAGGAGAAAGAGAGGAAAGGGAATAAGAGAAGGAATGATTGAGAGATAAGGATGGAAGAGAAGGGAAAAGAGAGAGAAGGAAAAGAGAAAAGGGGAGGAGAGAGAGAATGAATGAGAGATAGGAATGGAAGAAAAAATAGAAGAGAGAGAACGAAAGGAAGGAAAATGGAGAAAAATAATAATATGATTGAGAGAGGAATGGAAGAGAACGGAGAGGAGAGAGAATGAAAGAGAGGAAGTGTGATAAGAAAAAAAAGAACGAATGAGAGAGAAAGATGGAGCAGGAAGGAAGTAGAGAGAATGAGACGGAGAGACTGAAAGAAAGAGAAGTAGAAAGAGTGAATGGAATGGAAAGAAGGAGGGAGGAATAGAAGGAACAGAAAAAAGGAAAGAGGAAAAGCAAAAACAAACAAACAAACAAACAAGAATCGAGACATAAAAACATTAAAGACAGACAAACGGAAAGACAAAGACACATAGATAGAGAGAACAAGAAAGAAATTATTTGAGATATATTCAAACATATTTAAGACCACATAAAAATCATTATGATAATGATAATGATTAATGATCCATGATAATGATGATGGTGATAGCAATTATGATAACAATAACAGTAATAGGAGTAGTAATATAGTAATAATAACAATGATAATAATAATGATAACAATCACGATAATAACAATAATTATGATGACGATAATGATGAAGATATTAAATATAGAAAATAAAGATAAACAAGAAAAAAATCGAAGAAAGAAGAAGAAGAAAACAACAACGAAAGGGTGAAAGATCTCATCCAGCCACAATAATTACGATGACGATAATGATGATATTAATTATAAAAATAAAGATTAAAAAAAAGAAAAGAAAAGAAAAAAAACGAAGAAAGGAGAAAAAAACAACGAAAGGATGAAAGATCTCGTCCAGCCTCAATGATTATGATGATAATGATGATATTAATTATAAACATAAAGATAAAAAAAAAAACGAAGAAAGAAAGAGAATGACGTTGTTAATTATAAAAATAAAGATAAAAAAAACGAAGAAAGAAGGAGAATGACGTTATTAATTATAAAAATAAAGATAAAAAAACAGAAGAAAGAAAGAGAAGAAAAGAGAAAACAACAAGGAAAGGGTGAAAGATCTCGTCCGGCCATTAATAAAGAGACCCGAAAGGGGAGGGACGCAGAAGGGAGATAAATAATGGGCGCCCTTTTTACGCCCTGGGAGTGACTCACCCTTCAGGTATAGAGGTGCGGTCCCGCGCGCCGCTTCGCCCTGGTTGGCGCCCTCTGCTGCTCGCCCGCTCGCCCTGCTGGCCTGATTATGCTTGACTAGTGAGTCTGCTGATCTGCTTCTGCTCGCCTGCTTATCCTTCTTGCCTGTTTCTGCTCACCTGCTTACCCTGCTCACCTACTAACCCTGCTGGACTGCTTACCCTGCTGGCCTACTTATGCTTAACTAGCGAACTTGCTGGCCTGCTGCTCACTTGCTTATCCTGCTGGCCTGCTTACCCTACTGGCCTGCTTATGCTTAACTAGTGAGTCTACTGGTCTGTTTCTGCTCATCCACTAATCCTGCTTGCCTGCTGGCCTGTTTCTGCTCACCCACCAACCCTGCTTGCCTGATTATGCTTGACTAGTGAGTCTGCTGGCCTGTTTCTGTTCCCCTGCTTACCCTGCTCGCCTGCTTACCCTTTTTGCCTGCTTCTGCTCACCTGCTTACTCTGCTGGTCTTTCTCTGCTCACCCACTAATCTTGCTCGCCTGCCTAACCTACTTACCTGCTTCTGCTCACCTACTTACTCTGTTGGCCTGTCTCTGTTCACCCAATTCTGCTTCTGCTCACCTAGTAAACCTGCTGGCCTGTCTCTACTCACCCACCAACCCTCCTTGCCTGCCTACCTTACTTACCCTACTCCTGCTCACCTAGTAACTCTGTCAGTCTGCTCCTCACCCGTTTTTGCTTACCTGTTCCTGCTCACCTACTTACACCGTTGCCTTGCTCCTGCTCGCCTGCTCCTGCTTACCTGCTCCTGCTCACCTGGGTAACCCCTTGCTTGCTTCTGTTCATCTGCTTATATGTGAACTCCCTTATATTAATTATATTGGTTGTATTAAATTACTTATATTAAGAAGTTTTACTTATATTTTATTATATTAACTTATATTATATTAATATTATGATAATATTATATATTGATATTTTAATGATAGTATATATTAATATTATGATAATATTATATATTAATATTATATCATATTATGTAACTTATATTTACTTATATAAACTTATATTATATTATACTTATATTAATTTATGTTAACTCAAATTACGCTTATTTTTACTTGTATTGATTTATATTAACTTATATTACACTTGTATTTACTTATATTAACTTATGATATACTTATATTTACTTATGATATACTTATACTTACTTACATTACCTTATATTATAATATACTTATATTAACTTATATCAACTCTGTACCACCTGCTTCTGCTCACGTATTAACGCCTCCTCTCCTTCTGCTTACCTGCTTATGTGTTTTCTTGTTCGTTCTCGCTCGCTTATGTTCACCTGCTTATGCTCACCTTGTCACCCTTGTTTCTGCTGACTTGCACTTGTTTCTGCTTTCTTGGGTTTACGTTCATTTCGTTCATCTGCTTCTGCTTTCATTTTTTTTTTCTTTTTTTCTGTTCTCTTTTATTTTCTTCATTGTTTCTCTCTTCTTCGTCATCTTCATTAATCTCTTTTTTTTCTTTCCTTCCTCCTTTTTTTCTTTTTCCTTCTTATTCTTCTCCTTCTTCTTCATTCCTTTCTTTTCGTTTTCTTCATTTGCCTTTCCTTCTTCTTCTTCGTCTTCTTGTCTTTCTCTTCTTCTAATCCTTCTTTTCCTTTCTTTCTTCTTTTTCTTCTTTTTTATTTTCTTTCTCTTCTTTTCTTTCTCCTTGTCGTTTTTTCATAATCATCTTTTTCTTCTTCTTCTTCTTCTTCTTCTTCTTCTTCTTCTTCTTCTTCTTCTTCTTCTTTCTTTTCTTTTCTTTTTTCTTTTCTTTTTCCTTTTCTTTTTCTTTTTCTTTTTCTTTTTCTTTTTCTTTTTCTTTTTCTTTTTCTTTTTCTTTTTCTTTTTCTTTTTCTTTTTCTTTTTCTTTTTCTTTTTCTTCTTCTTCTTCTTCTTCTTCTTTTTCTTCTTCTTCTTCTTCTCCTCCTCCTCCTCCTTTCTTTCTCCTCCTCCTTTCTCTCCTTATCTCATTTTTGTTTCTTTTCTCTTTCTCCTTCTTCCTTTTCTTCGTCTTCCTGCCCTCCGTCTTACCCATTTCTTCTTTTCTTTATTTAACAATCATTAGAACAACTTCCAGGGACGATGCAAATAATGTTCAGATTGTGTGGTCGTTGTTGTTGTTGTTACTGTTGTTTTTGTTGTAGTTGTTGCTGTTGTTGTTGTTTTATTATGTTGTTTTTGTTGTTGTTACTGTTGTTTTTTGTTGAGGTTGTTGCTGTTGTTGTTGTTTTGTTGTTGTTTTGTTGTTTTTGTTGTTGTTGTTTTTGTTGTCGTTGTTACTCTTATTGTCGTTACTGTTGTTGTTGTTGCTGTTATCGTTATATGTTATCGATTTATATCGATTGTACGAATCTAAAGATTTGTTCTTGTTATTGTGGTTCTGAAATTAGCGTTGTAGTCTAGATCTTGTTATGCATTTGTTTTATTTATTTATTTATTTGTTATTTTATACATTTATTTATTTTTTGTTTTATTTATTTGTTTATTCTATTCATTTGTATAATTGTTTATTTTATTTATTTGTTTGTTTATTTCATTTATTTATTTATTTGTTTGTTTATTTCATTTATTTATTTGTTTGTTTATTTTATTGATTTGTTTTTTGTTTGTTTTATTTATTATTTATTTATTATTTATATATTTTATTTATTATTCATTTAACCGGTAGAATACTTCTCTTGTATTGTGAAGATATTCATTCTCATTCATACCTCTTTTACGTTTGTCAATGAATACGGTAATTAGCTATTTTAAAGATGACAAATAAATAAATAAATAATTTTCTGTGCGTATTTCTAAAAAGGAAATATGTTTAGCTATTGTGTAGGTTATTTTTATACTAACTTCATTCATCCTATTAATATGATACATTTTCTTCTTTTGTGATAATGAACAATGTTATAGAAGGAAAAAAATATCACTCCAATTATGATTAAACACTTGTAACAATTAAACATAATATCTCCTAATTCGTAATTGCAAATGTACCCCTTGTTTTGCACTAAATGAAAAATGATAGCCCTGTATAATTACTTAATTTAAGTACAGTAAAAAATATAGCACAGTGTTTCTGCAACTGACAAGTCTCTCTCGGCACGCATATTAACTCGAATTAATCAGTAATTAATCATGGGCCTTGTGTTTACTGATGTTCATACATGCATACGTGACTGTGTATATGTCTGTGTGTCTGTTTGTCTATCTGTTTGTCTCTGTGTATATGTAGATACGGATATAAACAAATAGACACGAATAACACAAATAGACACAGATACATATATACAAATAGATATAAATATATGCATTATACATACAGACAGAGGCATATATATATACTTATATATGCATTTGATGCAGATAGATTTGGACATGTTTTACATATAAATAGAGGCTTATAAATACATAGATAGGTACATAGAAGCAGATAAATTCGTACATGTTATACACAGACAAAAACCTGTATATATAGATAGATACAGATATATTTAGATACATCATACATACAGACAGAGGTTATATATACATATTGACAAATAGATAGATTGACAGATGCATACATACATACGTACATACATACATACATACATACATACATACATACATACATACATACATACATACATACATACATACATACATACATACATACATACATACATGCATACGTACGTACGTACGTACATACATACATACATACATACACAACATACACACATTCATACACACATATATACATATAAACATACATACATACATACGCACATACATTCATACATACACACACACACACACACACACACACACACACACACACACACACACACACACACACACACCTACACCTACACCTGCACCTACACCTACACCTACACCTACACCTACGCCTACACCTACACACTACACCCACACCCACACCTACACCTACACCTACACCTACACCTACACCTACACCTACACCTACACCTACACCTACACCTACACCTACATTCAAACATAAAAACGCATTTAGACATACACTCCACATACAAACACACATAAACAGACACACAGACTTAGCTAGACACAGACATATATTATACTCATTTGTTCCTTTCATCTTTCACAGCCTTCTTCTGCCTTGTATCGCTTCGGAAAATGCTGCTTTTCACACAGCCTCTCCAGCGGTCTGTTGCTTATCATCAACAGCTGTGGAGTTGCTGTTCTGTTTTGTGTATCTTATTTTTTTTTTCTTACGGGGAAAATAAGATCATGAGGGTATGTTTCAGTTAGGATCTAATGTATACCAAGTAAATGAATTAAGTAATAGATAGATAGATATATTGTGTGTATGTGTGTGTGGGGGGGTGGGAAATATGTATGTATGTATGTATGCATATATATATATTTATAATATATTTATTTATTTATTTATACATGTATATGAATATACATATATATATATATATATATATATATATATATATATATATATATATATATATATATATATATATATATGTATGCATACATATATATATAAATATATATATATATATATATATATATCTATATATATATATCTATATATATCTATATATATATATATATATATATATATATATATATATATATATATATATATATATATAAGAGAGAGAGAGAGACAGAGAGAGAGAGAGAGAGAGGGAGAGAGAGAGAGAGAGCGGGGAAATAGATATATATACACACACACACAGACATATATATATATATATATATATATATATATATATATATATATATATATATATATATATATATATACATGTACATATATCTATATATATACATTCCTCTCTCTCTCACTCTCACCACCTCCCTCCCCTTCTCCCTCCCGATCAATGATCATATCACAACGACTGTCATCACCATTCATAATACACAGAAAGACGCGAATTTATTTCATTTATTATACACACTCTAAGGCGTGTTTCCCTCCCCCCCCCTTCCCCCCCCCCCTCCCCCCAGTTCGGTGACGCTATATGACTTGTGTACATTCCTGGTTCAATTGGTGTTGACACGTAAGTACATGTTGGTGTACACAAAGGGTATTCAATCGGGTGGTTTTGCTTAGTCACTGTATTTTAGATTTATTTGATTTTCTTCTATTTCTCTTTCCGTTTTTTTTTTTTTTTTTTTTTTTTTGAAGGGGGGAGGGGGGGGGTAGGGGCAAAGGATGTATTGTTTTCGGAAATGGGGAAAATACTAGGTCATTGTTGTTGTTGTTGTTGTTGTTGTTGTTGTTGTAGCTGTTGTCGTCGTTGTTGTCGTCGTTGTTGTAGTTGTAGTTGTTGTTGTCGTCGTTGTTGTTGCTGTCGTTATTGTTGTTGTTGTTGTAGTTGTAGTTGTTGTTGTCGTCGCCAGTGTTGTTGTCACTCTAAGTGTAGTTAATGGTACGGATCTATTGTATAAGAAAAAATATATATATTACGAAAGTATATATAGTCATTCCCGCAAGTTCCCTTCATATTTGAGATATATTGATAAATTTTCCCTTTTCCTTCTCTCGTTCTATATAATCTATTGACGGTAATTTCCATTTTTGAAGCTTTGATAATCGAATTTATGTTTGCTGTATGGGTGTAAATTGAGGTCACAAAAGACACACACACAAACATACACACATAAATACGCGCACACACACAAATACGCGCACGCACACATAAATACGCACACACACATAAATACGCACACGCACATAAATACGCACACACATAAATACGCACACACACATAAATACGCACACACACATAAATACGCACACACACATAAATACGTACACACGCATAAATACGCACACACACACATAAATACGCGCACACACACACACACACACACACACACACACACACACACACACACACACACACACACACACACACACACACACACACACAGTATACAGAACATTCCCTTTTGGCTGAAAAATTTATCTACATACTTGTCCAAAAATTCTTATTGATCAAAACCATAGATTAGAAGTTATAGTTTGTTCAGAAGTTCAATCTATAAGTAGTCGAAGGGAAGCGAAACTTGTTCATCTTCTTCGTTCAATAGAAATGATTGTTCAGAAGCGGTTTTGAACAGTTTGTTTACCTGGTTATAATGTGGGGGGAGGGGGAGCAGGGGGAGGGGGGAGTGGGGAGGGGGTGGGGGTTGTGTGTGTGTGGGCCTTGGGGGGCTTCATAGTATGTGGGTGGGTGTGAGGTGGGGCGGGGGGTAGGGGGAAGGGTGCTGTGTGTGTGAGGTAGGAGGTAGGCCAGATGAACAGATGGATAGATAGATAAATAGATCTCTCTCCCTCTACTCTCTCTCTCTCTCTCTCCTCTCTGCTCTCTTCATCGTCTCTCTCTCTCTCTCTCTCTCTCTCTCTCTCTCCTCTCTCTCTCTCTGCTCTCTCTCTCTCGTCTCTCTCTCTCTCTCTCTCTCTCTCTCTCTCTCTCTCTCTCTCTCTCTCTCTCTCTCTCTCTCTCTCTCTCTCTCTCTCTCTCTCTCTCTCTCTCCTTCTCCTTCTCCTTCTCCTTCTCCTTCTCCTTCTCCCTTCTCCTTCTCCTTCTCCTTCTCCTTCTTCTCCTTCTCCTCTCCCTCTCTCCTTCTCCTTCTCCTTCTCTCTTCTCTCTCTCATTCTCCTCCCTTCTCTTCTCTCCTCTGCCTTCTCCCTCCTCCCTCTCTCTCTCTTCTCCTCTCCCCTCTCCACTCCTCTCCACTCCCTCTGCCACCACACCCTCACTCTCTCCCACACCTCTCTCCCTCCTTACCTTCACCCCTCCTTCTCATTCTCCCTCTCCCCTTCTTTCTGAATTTCTCTCCCCCTTTCTTTCACATTCTCCACGAATCTATAAATAATTTATCACAACACAACAACCTCTTGTATTAACCACAACAAACACAAACTACATTTTCCTTCTGCAGACGAAGCTAAATGCACCGTATGAGAGAGAGAGAAGAGAGAAGAGAGAAAAGAAAGAGAGAGAGAGAGAGAAAGAGAAGAGAGAGAGAGAGAAAGAAAGGAGAGAGAAGAGAAAGGAGAGAGAGAGGGAGAAAGGAGAGAGAGAAAGAGAAAGGAGAGAGAGAAAGAGAAAGGAGAGAGAGAAAGAGAAAGGAGAGAGAGGGAGAGAGAGAAAGAGAAGAGAGAGAAAGAGATGGAAGAGAGAGAAAGAGAAGAGAGAGAAAGAGAAGAGAGAGAGAGAGAGAAAGAAAGGAGAGAGAAGAGAAAGGAGAGAGAGAAAGATTATGTTATTCAAATACATATTCATATTATAGGTTACGAATACGTTTGGTCTACCCAGCATATTTTCCAGTCATGATATCCGAAGAAATTATACCCAATGGAGTATATGGCTTCATTGTATAACATTGACCCAATATATAGCGTGGCTGAATATTCCAAAGGGTTTA
>NC_091578.1:32381540-32386540 GCF_042767895.1 Penaeus vannamei | reverse complement strand
ATGTTTATAGAGATATGTTGATAATTTCTTAAGTAAACAGATAGGCTTATATCTGTTGACAATAGTATCATAATTGTCATGGCAAATACCTCTGTATATATTGATTATGGAACTTGGAACAACAAAGTTCGGAATGTTATGCATTCTTTGTCGTACATATCAAAGTAAAAATAGTCAATATCAAGATTTTGTATTCAGGTTAAGTACATACAAGAGAAACAACGCATAATGATATGTATTTTTCATGTAAAAATGTGTCGAGCAATTTTTTTTCTTTGTTTTTATTTTTTGTTTCTTGCTTTGTAATTTTGGATCTGTTATTCGTTATATTTTCTTTTATTGATTTTATTGATTATTTTTTCTATTCGTATTTATCTTCGTTTTCACTTGTTTTCCATTCCTTTCTCTTCTCTCTCTTCGTTCACATACCCTGCACTATTTTCGTTTTCAGTTCAACCTGTAATTCATAGAAAAAACATATTTTCTTGAATGTATATATATATTTTTTTCCTTCTTTTGCTTCGGGAAAAATATCACGAGAAAAAAAATGTATATATTTCCAACTCCTTGCGGATTATTTGTTTTTACGACGGGTATAAAAAAAAAAAAAAAAAAAAAAAAAAAAAAAAATCAAGATTTTTTCACGTCCAAATAGCCTTTGCTTTTAGGTTAGAGAGTGTTTGAGACTTCGAAAGCAAAACAGACTGGGCTGAAAGATACGATTCTGGGAAAACTTATTTCTATTTCAGGCCATTCTTATTTTCTTCTGAAGGAGCGGAGAGAAAGAGAGAAAGAGACAGGGTGAAGCATTGTGGGATATTTTTATGTACGGGCTGACAAAGGCACGCACGCACACACACACACACACACACACACACACACACACACACACACACACACACACACACACACACACACACACACACACACACACACACACACATATGTACGTGGATATATAAATATATATATGTATGTATATAAATATATAATATGTATGTTTATGTACATATATTTATATACAACATAAACACACACACATACATGTGTGTGTGTGTGTGTGTGTGTATACATATATATATATATATATATATATATATATATATATATATATATATATATATAATTGTATATATAATTGTATATATAGGCCCACACACACACACACACACACACACACACACACACACACACACACACACACACACACACACATACATATATATATATATATATATATATATATATATATATATATATATATATATATGTATATATAAAACATTATGCGTCTGTATGTCCGTACATAAACAGTCCATACATATGTATGGATTTTTTCATCGTCCTACATAAAGCGTCATAGAAGAGAGTGGATGAGGGTCGCGCCGTGAACCGCCCTAACGTCCCACAAAAAATATTTACGAAAAGGGAGAAAGACAAAACGGTAAATATACATTCCTGAGGACTTCCTGCTGGGCGGTGCATAAAACTCTCATTTTCCAGGCCGCCCGTGCCGTTGGGTCCTCCCGGTGCTCTCGTGGGCGCGTGTTGCTACTTTCTCTCTCTCTCTCTCTCTCTCTTTCT
Organism: Penaeus vannamei; assembly: GCF_042767895.1. Taxonomy (NCBI): domain Eukaryota; kingdom Metazoa; phylum Arthropoda; class Malacostraca; order Decapoda; family Penaeidae; genus Penaeus; species Penaeus vannamei. The sequence goes on along the minus strand of NC_091578.1, from coordinate 32,384,956 downwards.
CTTTCTTTTTTTCTCTTTCTCGTTCTCGTTCTCGTTCTCGTTCTCTTTCTCTTTCTCTTTCTCTTTCTCTTTCTCTTTCTCTCTCTCTCTCTCTCTTTTTCTCTTTCTCTTTTTCTTTCTCTCTCTCATTCTCTTTCTCTTTCTCTTTTTCTTTCTCTTTCTCTTTCTCTTTCTCTTTCTCTTCTCTCTTTCTCTTTCTCTTCTCTCTCTCTCTTTCTCCCTTTCTCTTCCTCTTTCTTTCTTTCTTTCTTTCTCTTTCTCTCTTTCTCTCTCTTTCTCTCTTTCTCTCTCTCTCTTTCTCTTCTCTTTTTCTTTCTTTTTTTCTTTCTTTTTCTCTCACAGACATACACTTCAATTACTCCTCCCCCTACTCCTCCTCCTTCTTTTTGTGCTGCTGCTCACTCTGCTCTCCTCCTCCTCCTCCTCCTCCTCTTCCCTCCATTCCCCCCACCTCCCCTGCTCCCCTCCCCTTCCCTTCCCCCCTCACTCCTCCCCTCATCCACCCTCCACCCTCATCCCCTCCTCTCCCCCTAAACCTGCCCGACCAGCGTCTCAAACCCCTCTTCCAGCAACCTGATGTTGGCGCAGCCCTCTCGGGTCAGCAAGGTCATCCTGAAACGACACGGCGCTTGGAAGCTCAAAGGTGAGATTAATGCTCCGTAGAAGCCGCCCGCCGCCCGCCGCCCGTCGTCTGCCGCCTCGATGCCTGGGCTTCTTCTACGCCCGTGACGAAAGCCCGTAAAGTGTGTGTGGGAATCTGAGAATCGCCCATGTTGAGAACCATTTCATACCAAGAACCGCACATTTTGGGAACAATTTATATCGAGAACCGCCCATTTTGGGAACATTTCATACCGAGAACCGTCTATTTTGGGAACAATTTATATCGAGAACCGTCTATTTTGGGAACAATTTTTACCGAGAACCGCCCATTTTGGGAACAATTTATACCGAGAACCGCCCATATTGAGAACCATTCATACCAAGAACCGCCCAATCCGAGAACCGCCCATATTGAGGACAATTTATATCGAGAACCGCCCACACCGAGAATTATTCATACCAAGAACCGACCATACTTAGAACCGCCCATACTGATAGCCGCCCACGCCGAAACCGCCCTGCGGCAAGCCATGCCAAGAGCCACCTGCAGAATCCCTTACCAAGAACACAAGCTCTGAACCGCCCATGCCAAAAGTCGCCCACAGCTAGAACCGCCCACACCTCTCGGGCGGAGGGAAGAGGCGTGAGGAGGGAAGGGGCGTGCGGTTGACTCGTGCAGGGAGGGGCGTGAGGGATAGGGGTGAGAGGGGGCGTGCCAGGAAAACCAGGGGAGAAGAGGGGCTGGTGGGGACCAGGAAGAAAGAGGAAGAAGTGAAAAAAAGGAGAGGAGGGAGACGGGAAAGAAGAAGAGAAAGGAGGAAGGAAGAGAGAGGGGGCAGATAGAGCAGAGGGACAAACAACAGTGAGTGGCTCAAGCCACAAGATAACTAACCCCCCTTCTCCCACTCCCCCTCCTCCTCCCCTCCGCCCCTCGACCCTCCTCTTCCTCCTTTTCCCTCCTCCTTACTGTTCCCCTCTCCCTTTCCCATCCACCCCCCCCCCCAACCCCCACACACTCAAATGTAAAAAAGACAAGAAAAAAGAAAAGAAAAGAAAACACTCAGCATATTTCTCTCGCAAAAATGGACTCAGATCATCGTCGGCCGCCATTTCCCGCCAAATTTGTCCCCGGATTCGGAGCGCTTCGAAGACGGCGCTCGACGGCGCTCTACCGAAGAATACTGAGGTTCGAATCCCCACAAATAAATGAATCAGGAGGTTCGAAGAAAACGCCATCTTGTCGTAATTGTGGGGCAGGATGTCTGCCTACTTTTTCTTTGTTTTTTTTTTCTGTTTGCTCTACTATTTATATTTATTTATTTATCTATTTTTCCTCTCTTTCTTCTCTGTCTGTTTGGCTTTCTTTCTTTCTTTTTGTCTCTCCTCATTGTCAGCTTGTATTTCTTTCTTTTCTCTCTCCTTTCTTTCTTTCTCTTATCTCTCTCTCTCTCTCTCTCTCTCTCTCTCTCTCTCTCTCTCTCTCTCTCTCTCTCTCTCTCTCTCTCTCTCTCTCTCTCTCCCTCCCTCCCTCCCTCCCTCTCCCTCCCTCCCTCCACTCCCTCCCTCTCCCTCCCCCCCCCCCTCCCTCCCTCCCTCCCTCCCTCTCCTTTTTTTTTAATTCCTCTCTTTTCTTCTTCTTCTTCTTTCGTCTTCCACTTTTGAGTTCACCGTCTCTTTCCTTCTTCTTCCTTTCACTCCGTCTCCTTTTCGTTCTCGTGTCCCGGACCTCCTCGTCATCAGGAGGTTTCAAGGGTTATATCAGAGTGGAATGCTCTTGTCAATCCTTCTTGATCATTTTGGAAGTGGTTTTAACAGTTGGGTTTTGTGTGTTTGTGTGTGCATGCGTGTGTGTATGTGTGTGTGTAGTGCGTGTGTGTGTGTGTGTGTTTGTGTTTGTGTTTGTGTGTGTGTGTGTGTGTGTTTGTGCATGTGTATATACTGTGTGTATTGCAAGAAAGAAGTGGGAAGTTAGATGATGAAAAAGAGAGAGGGAAGGGTTAGTAAAGGTGAAAGAGAGAGAGAGAGAGAGAGACTGAGTGAGTAAGTGAGAGAGAGAGAGAGAGAGAGAGAGAGAGAGAGAGAGAGAGATAAAGACAAACAAACAAGCAATCTCTACCACACCTTCCTCAAAACCAACCTCGTAAATTACACCATCAATACACCACAGAACCCCTTAGATTTCCTGTAACCTAACAATACACTTGAATACCCCCAATAAAAGACTATTCAACCCCACCACCTCTAAATGCAAGCAAGCAAGCACTTACACTGAATGTATGCTTGCTTGAATCTTGACCAGGAGGCAGAGATCTCGAGAAAACGTCTTGGCTGCTTGTGAACCTTAAGACCATCTTGGCGTCTGCAAAATGGATTCTGAGATTTTTTTTACTTAAGGGAAGGAATTTTCATATTTAAAAAGTTCTGCTTTGAAGAAAAAAAGGGGATTTTAAGATTTTTTTGTGTGTGTTGTAGAGAGGTAGAATGATTGGTTGAAAAAATAGATGAATTGAACAGGAGAATTGACGATTAGGTAGATAGACATAGACTAGGGGGGGGTCCTAACCTAGGGGTCATGGGGTACTCTCTAGAGGGTCATGAAATAATATAAAAAGCTTTACATGGATCTGAACTAAATTTTATCGACACCTACAGTACCTACATAGGATTATCTCTCACATATCAATAAATTGTAATTTTTCCGTGAAGTGTCCTTGTCCTATAGCTATTGACACCATTGCACTATTCGTGTACATAGTCTGAATCCAATGAAGAAAAACCTGATTATTATAAATTTTGGGGGGGCAAAATGAAAA
>NC_091578.1:32365924-32370924 GCF_042767895.1 Penaeus vannamei | reverse complement strand
CACCAGCAGCAACGCCTTCAAGAAAAGACCCAGAATCCCGCCTCCTTCCCGACACTCAGATCCCAGAGACCCAGAAATGAATCCTTGAAATCCATGCAAGGAAGAGGACGTCTTCATGAAGCTTGCAACGCCATCTTTTGAGAGAAAATGGAATATTCGAGAAGGCCAACCGTCACTCATGGCCGCGGCGGAGAAATTCATGAAACGTATCAGGAAACGAGGGGAGTCAGTGAATATAAATTATATATATATATATATATATATATATATATATATATATATATATATATATATATATATATATATATGTATGTATATATGTATATATATGTATATATGTATATGTATATGTGTATATGTATATGTATATGTATATATGTATATGTATATATATATTCATGAAGGCTTATTAATATCAGGAGGAGAAGGGAGTCATTGTGATATGTGTTTATATATATATATATATATATACATGTATATATGTATATATATATGTATATATGTATATGTATATATATATGTATATATGTATATATGTATATATGTATATATGTATATGTATATATGTATATATATGTATATGTATATATGTATATATATGTATATGTATATATATGTATATGTATATATGTATATCTATATCTATATATATATATGTATAGATATGTCTGTATATATTTATATATGTATATGTATATGTATATGTATATGTATATGTATAGGTATATGTATATGTATATGTATATGTATATGTATATGTATCTGCATGTCTATGTGTATGTGTATATGTATATGTATATGTATATATGTATATGTATATGTATATGTATATGTATATGTATATGTATATATATATATATATATATATATATATATATATATATATATACATATACATATGTGATGAACCGTAAACATATGTATGTGGATGTAGATATGCAAATAAATACACACATATGAAAACACACTCATGTAGACTGATGATTACACACACACACGCGCGCGCGCGCGCGCACGCACCCGTACAATGAAATATATATCAAATTACCATTTATAAGAAAAGCGGTTAACATAGAATGATGCAAATTCCATTCAATATAAACAGATTTTCACCCAAATCTAGATCTGCAAAATCTCGCAAAAATATCCCCAAAATACATACTCCTTTTACGGTTATTCGTTCGTGTTTCATTGCTCTCTCTCTCTCTCTCGATTCCTGCCTTCCTCCCTCTCTCTCTCTCTATCTCTCCCTCCCCCCTCTCTCTCTCCCTCGCTCGCTTCCTTCCTTCCTCCCTCACTCTCTCTCTCTCTCTCCCTCCTCTCTCTCTTTCTTTCTCTCTCTCCCTCCCTTTCCCTCTCTCTCTCTCCCTCCCTCCTTCCCTCCCTCTCTCTCCCTCCCTCCTTCCCTCCCTCTCTCTCTCTCCTTCCTTCCCTCCCTCTCTCTCTCACTTTATGAAAATGTATTTACGAGCAGTGACTCCCGTGCCAATGTCTTTTTTTTTACCTAGAAACCCAACGACACGTAAATTTCATGCCATTTAACCCCGCCCCCCCACCTTCAAAAAAGAATAGTTATGTATTTTGAATTTTAAAAGTTATTTTTTTGGGAAGTTTGGGGAGGGAGGGGGGGGGGAGGGGGACTTGGGGTGTGAGGAAGAACAATTCTACATAATGTACAGCAATTTATTTATTCTGACTAATTATACTATGTCTGGTGGAACAATTAGAAGAATCTATATCTATATCTACATCTATATTTATATCTAAATATTTCTCTATATCTATATCTACATATATTTTTTTCTAAATATTTCTCTACATCTATATCTACGTCTCTATATATTTTTTAAAATATTTCTCTGTATCTATATCTACATCTATATCTTTATCTATATCTTCATCTAAATCTATATCTATGTCTACATTCATCTGTCTTTGTACGTGCGTGTGTTTATGTGTGTGCGTGCGTGCGTGTGTGTTTACTTGCGTGTGTGTTTTTACTTGCGTGTGTTTGTCTATCTGTATGCGTGTATCTGTATGTCTATGTGTATGTGTGTCTGTATTTGTCCATGCGTGTGTATGATCTTACTCGTGTGCGTTCGTGCGTGGGCGTTACACACACCCCCGCGTGCAAGAATAATCACCATTTCAATCAACTTCATTTCATTTTATTTCATTTTATTTCATTTCATTCATTTCAATTTCATTTTAATCGAATTCACCCTGAGAATTCGGTTGCTCAGCCACGCAAATAGAGACAGCTAAGCCAGGCCCTTAAAAGCTAAAAGCTATAAAACCCGACACTTGAGCATGACTGAAAAAGGAGAGAGATGGGGGGGGGGGGGGGGAAGGTGTGGGGGGTGTGGGGGGAGGGTGGGGAGAGAGAGGGGTGGGGGGAGGAAGGAGGGATGTGCGAGGGGAGGAGAAGGGAAGGGGGGGAAAGGGGGAGGGGAAGGATGAAAGGGGAAAAAAAAGGGGAAGAAGGGGGAAGAGGTGGGGGGAAGAGAAGGAGGGATGTGTGAAGGAGGAGAAGGGAAGAGGGGGAAGGGGGAAGGGGAAGAGAGGAGGATGAGGGAAAGGGGACAGGGAAGGATAGGGAAAAAAGGGAAAAGAAAGAGAGGAATGAGTAGGGGGTGGGGATGAGGAGAGAGGGTGGGAGGGAAAGGAGGGATGTGAAAAAGGGGGAAAAGGGGGAAAGAGGGGAAAGGAGGGAGGGAGGGGGGGAAAGGATGGAAACGGAAAAGGGAAGAAGGAAGTGGGAAAAGGGTGGGGTTGGGGATGGGGGAGAAGGGGGAAAGAGGGGGGAAGGGGAAAGGGAGTGGGGAGGAGGAAGGGAGGATGGAAGGGAAGGAGATGGGAAGAAGGACAAGGAAGAGGAGAAGAAAAGCAGAAGGAAAAAGGGGAATACAAAAAAAGGGTTTGAGGAGGTGGGGGGGGTCGAAAGGAGAGGAGGAACTAAAGTGGGGAGGGAAATAATGGGGGAGAAAGGCCGAAGAGAAGGGGGAGGGACTAGGAAAGGGGAGAACAATTAATGGGGAACAGAGAAGTCGAAGAGAGAGGAGGAGAAGACAGAGGAGCAGAAATGGGGAGGAATAATGGGAAGAAAGCTCGAAGGGAAAAGGAAAAAGGGGAACAGAGGAGTAAGTAGAGGAGGAATAATGAGAGAGAGAGAGAGAGAAAGGAGAAGTGGGGAGAGGAACAGAGGAAAAAGAAATGGGGGAGAGAGAGATCTAAGAAAAGGGGGACAGAGGAACAGTGGAGATAGAAATGGGGAGGAATAATGGAGGAAGAGGGAAGTCGAAGAGAAAGGGAGGAGAGGAACAGAGGAGCAAGAAATGGGGAAAAATTAATGGGGGGAGAGAAAGCTCGAAGAGAAGGGAGAGAGAAGAACAGAGGAGCTAGAAATGGGGAGGAATAATGGGAGAGAGAGAGATATGAGATGTGAGCAGAGGAACATAGGAGCAAGGGGAAATGGGGAGGTGAGATCGAAGAGAAGGGGAGAAGAACAGAGGAGCAGAAATGGGGAAAAGGTGTGGAGGAGAGAAAGCTCGGGGGGGAAAAGAGAGAGGGGGAAAGGGAGGAACAAGAAGGAGCTAGACATGGGAGAGGAAATAAAAAAATGGGGGAGGAAGTCGAAGGAAGGAGGAGAGGAACGAGGAGATAGACATGGGGAGGAATTTAATGGGGGAGAGGGAGTCGAAGAAGAGGAGAGAGGGCAGAGGGAGCAAAGGAAAATGGGGGAGAGAGAGATAGAAGAGAAGGGGGGGGGGAGAGGAACAGAAGAGGCTGGAACATGGGGAGAGGATAATGGGGAAAAGGGAAGTCGAAGCGAGAGAGAGGAACAGAGGAGCAGAAATGGGGGAAAAAATAATGGGGAGCGAAAGTTCGAAGAGAAGGGAGAGAATAGAACAGAGGAGCAAGAAATGGGAAGGAATAATGGGAGAGAGAGATAGAAGAGAAAGGCGGGAGAGGAACAGAGAAGCAAGAAATGAGGAAAAATAATGGGGAAGAGAAAGTTCGAAAAGAGAGAAGAGAGGAACAGAAGAGCAAGAAATGGGAAGGAATAATAGAGGGGCAGAGGGGAAGGGGAGTCAAAGAGAGAGAGAGAGAGAGAGAGAGGGAGGGGGAGGGGGGAGGGGGAAAGGAACCCCCAGAAGGGACGCACCCACACTATGAGGTGAGACATCAGAATATCGTGGTTCCATAATAAAAGAGACGAGAGGGGGGAAGTGGGGTTGGGAGGGGGGGTGGGGGAGGGGGTTGCAGGTGGGGGGAGGAGGGCGTCCAGCTGCAAGAGGGACGAGAGGCACAACGAGAAAGGACGTGGCAGGCGACGGACAGAGTGGAAGGTGGGGAAAGGAAGGAAAGGAAGGAAGGAAAAGGAAATGAGAGGAAAAGGAAAGTAGCAGGAAAGGAAAAGGGAGGGAAGAAGGGTGGGAAAAGGAAGAAAAAGAAGGAAAGAGAAACATAAGGGGAGAAAGGAAGAGAATGAGGGGGAAAGGAAAGAAAGAAAGAAAGAATAAAATAAAGAAAGAAAGGAAAGAAAGAAGAAAGAAAGAAGAAAGAAAGAAGAAGGGGGGAAAGGGGGGGGGGAGGGGGGGGGGGAGGGGGGGGGGAAGGAAGAAAAGGAAGAAGGAAAGTAAAGGAAGGAGAGGGAAGGAGGAAGGGTAGGGGTGGGAGAGATGGGGAAAAGGAAGGAATGTAGGAATAGAAGCAACGGGAGGAAGGAGGGAAAGGGGAGAGATGAAAGAGATAGAGAGGAGGGGAGATGAGACTGGAAGATAAAGAAGGAGGGAGGAAGTAAAGAAAAGGAATAGAAGGGTGGGAAGGGGAGGGTGAAGGGATAAAGGGGGGGGATGTGGGAAAAATAAAGGGAAGGGGAAGAGTGAGGACATAATAGGGGTGTAAGGAGGAGAGAGGGAGGAGGGCTGTTAATGAGGAAGGGGAGGAGGAGAAGGAGGAAGGAGGAGGAGAGGGAGAGAGGAGGAGGAAGGAGGAAG
>NC_091578.1:32363822-32365424 GCF_042767895.1 Penaeus vannamei | reverse complement strand
CCCTTTTCCCCTTTTAGTCCCCCCCCCTTCTTTTCGGCCTTTCCCCCCATTATTTCTCCCCATTTTTTCCCCCCCCCTTTTAAACCCCCCACCCCCCCTAAACCCTTTTTTGCTTTCCCCTTTTTCCTTCTGCTTTTCTTCTCCCCTCTTCCTGTCCTTCTTCCCATCTCCTTCCCTTCCCCCTTCCTTCCCTTTCCCCCCCTCCCCCCCCTTCCCCTTTCCCCCTTCCCCCACCCCCCAAACCCCCCCCTTTCCCACTTCCCCTTTTTCCCTTTCATCCCCTCCCCCCCCCTCCCCCTTCCCTTTCCCTTTTCACATCCCCCCTTTCTCCCCCACCCCTCCCTCATCCCCCCCCCCTACTCATTCCCTCTTTTTCCCCTTCCCTTTTCCCCTTTCATCCTTCCTTTTTTTTTCCCCTCTCCTCCCCCTTCCCTCCCCCTTCCTCCCTCTTTTTCCCCCCCCCCTCTTCCTTTTTCCCCTTTTCCCTTTCATCCTTCCCCCCCTTCCCCCCTTTCCCCCCTTTCCTCCCTCCCTTCCCCCTTCCCCCCCACCCCCTCTCTCCCCCCACCCAACCCCCCCACCCCCCCCCCCCCCCATCTCCCCCTTTTTTCAGCTCCAAGTGTCGGGTTTTAACAGCTTTGGGCCTGGCTTTGCCTTTTTTCACCGTTCTATTTGGTTTTGGGGTGAAAAAAAAGAAATTTGGGTTTGAAATGGTGATTATTCTTGCCCCGGGGGTGTGTCCCCACGCACAACGCACACGAGAGTCTAACACATGGAAAAAAACAGACAAAATTAATGACATCAGATCACCACAGATAGACAAACACACGAATAAAAAACACCCCAAAGTAAACACACAGCCCCAACACACATAAACAAAAGGTAAAAAAAGATGAAAGACATAGATATAGATTTGATAATATAAATGAAAGATGTGATATAGATACAGAAAATTTTTTAAAAAATATAGAGAGAGATATAGATTAGAGAAATATTTAGAAAAAATATATGTAGATATAGATAAAAAAAATTTTTAGATATAAATATAGATGTAGAAAAGATATAGATTCTTCTAATTTTCCCCAGAAAGATAATTAGTCAGAATAAATAAATTGCTGTACATTATGTAGAATTGTTCTTCCTCACACCCGCCCCCTCCCCCCCCCTTTTCCCAAAAAAAATAATTTTTAAAATTAAAAACAAACTTTTTTTTTTTTTTGGGGGGGGTTAAAGGCATAAAATTTTCTGTCGGTTTCTGGGAAAAAAAAGGGGAATTGGCACGGGTCACTGTGAAAACATTTTCATAAAGTGAGAGAGAGAGGGGGGGAAAGGGAAAGGGGAGAGAGAAGAGGGAGGGAAGGAGGGGGGGAGAGGGGGGGGGAAGGGGGAAGAAGGAAAAAGGGAGGGAGAAGAGAAAGGGAAAGAAAGGGGGAGAGAGGGAGAGAGGGGGAGGAAGGAAGGGGGAGGAGGGAAGGGGGGGGAGGGAGAAAAGAAGAGAGAGAGGGGGAGGAAGGGGGAAGAGAGAAGAGAAACAATAAACACGAACGAATAACCGAAAAAGGGGGTTTTTGGGGGGTTTTTTTGGTTTTTTCGATCTAGATT
>NC_091578.1:32348822-32358822 GCF_042767895.1 Penaeus vannamei | reverse complement strand
GGGGGGGAGGGGGAGGGGGGGGAGGGGGGGGGGGGGGGAAAGGGGGGGGGGGGAAAAAGGGGGAAGGGGGGGAAAAAAAGGGGGGGAAAAAAGGGGAAAAGGGGGAAGGGAAAAGAGGGGGAGGAGGGGGGAAGGGGGAAAAGGGAAAAGGGAGGAGAGGAAGGAAAGGGGGGGGGGGGAAAAAAGGGGGAAAAAAGGGGGGGGGGGGGGATTTAAGGGGTAAGGGGGGGAAGGGGGGAGAGGGGGAAGGGGGAAAGACGGATAAGGAAAGGGGGAAGGGGAATGGGAAAATGGTTTTGGGCCCGGGCAAAAACTTTGTCGTTTTTGTTCCCCCCCTTTCCCCTTCCCCTTTTCCCCCCCCTTTCCCATCCCCCTCCCCCCTTTCCCCCACCCCCCACCCCCCCTCCCCCTTTTTCCCCCTCCCCTCCCCCCCCCCCCCCCCACCCCCCCCCCCCCCTCCCCCTCCCCCCACCCCCCCCCCCCCCTCCCCCCTCCCCCCCCCCCCCTTCCCCCCCCCCCCCCCCCTCCCCTTCCCCCCACCCCCCCCCCTCCCCCCCTTCCCCCCTCCCCCCCCCCCCCCCTTTCCCCCCCCCCCCCACCCCCCCCCCCCACCCCCCCCTCCGACGTGTGAACCCCTTTTCCCACCCCCCCCCCCCCGGGGGTGTTGGGGGAAATTTCACCCAAAAAAGGCAGTAATTGGGCTTGGTCTGTTTGGTGCATTAAAAACCGTTTTAAGGAAAAGGGGGGGGGGGTGGGGGGTGGGGGTGGGGGGTTTGGGGGGGGGAGAAATGGGGGGGAGGGGGGGGAGAGGGGGTTGGGGGTGGGGGGGGGGGGAGGGGGGGGGGGGAGGGATGGGGGAAGGGGGAAAGGGGGGGGGAGGGGGGTGGGGGGAGGGAGGGTGGGTGGAAAAGGAAAAGGGGGGGGGAAGGGGGGAGGGGAGGGGAGGGGAAAGAGGTGAATGGAGAAGGGGGAGGGGGTAAGGGGATTTGGGGGGGAAAAGGTGGGGGGGGGGAGGTTGGTGGGGGAGGATAAAGGGGGTGGGGAAGGGGGAGGGGAAAGGGAGGGGGGGGGAGGAGGGGGGTGGGAGTGACCAGAACCCATCCACCACCACCCTCCTTCTCCGGGTTCTGGTCTTAGGTACTGGTTTAGGGAGTGGCCTAACCCCCCCCCCCACCCCCCCCCAACCCCAACCAAACCTCCTCTTCCGGGAACCCCCACCGCCACCCCCATCCTTTCCGGGACCCCCCCCCCAAAATCCCCTAGATGCCAATCCGTTGATCTAATAACAATACTCACAAAAATTAACTCATTAACTCATGCTTTCTATTTTCTTCATGTTTCTCTTATTCTTCTTTTTTTTTTTGTTTTTTTTTTTTTCTTTTTTTTATTTTTATCTTTTTTTCCTATACTTTTTTTTCGGTTTTTCCCACTTCTAAATGGTTTTTACTTTTTTCCCCTTTTTCTTCTCTTTCTTTTTCTTCTTTTCCCTCTCTTTACCCTTTCTTTCCCTTTCCTTGCTTCTTCCCTTCCTCCCCTCCACCTTCCTCCCTTTATTCCTTCTTTCCCCCTTCCTTTATCACTTTTCCTTATTTTTTTCCTCCCCCCCCTTTCTCCTTTTTTTCATGTCTTTACACCCCCTCCCCCTTTTCCCTACATAAACAGGAACAACAGCACAAACAAGACAGAACAACAAGCATGACAGAATAACAATACACAGACGTGACATAAAATGCAGATACAAAACAGAGGCTACATACACAGATAGACATAAAACAAACAGACAGAACAAATAAAAAAACCAAAACAAAAACAGACACAGATATACAGACAAAGACAGAAAGGCAGACAAACAGACACAGACACAGATATACACATACCAACAGACAGACTAACAGACACAGAAAAAACAAACAAACATAAAAAAACAGACAAATAAACATACAAATAAAAAAGACAGACAAATATACAAAAACAAAAGACAGATAGCACGACACAGAATCCATCCATCAAAAAACAGCATTTATCACAAACGAAAGAAGACAGAAAGAGAGAAAAAAAAAGAAGAAAGAAAGAAAAAAAAAAGAAGAAAAGAGAGAAAAAAAAAGAAAAAAGAAAAAAAAAAAAAGAAAGAAGAAGAAAAAAAAGAAAAGAAGAAGAAGAAAGGAGGAGGAAAAAAGGGAAGGGGGAGGGAGGAGAGAGAGAGAGAGAGGGAGAGAGAGAGAGAGAGAGAGAGAGAGAGAGAGAGAGAGGGAGAGAGAGAGAGAGAGAGAGAGAGAGAGAGAGAGAGAGAGGGGGGAGAAAAAAGGGGAGAGAGAGAGGGGGGGAAAGAGAGAGAGAGAGAGAGAGAGAGAGAGAGAGAGAGAGAGAGAGAGAGAGAGAGAGAGAGAGAGAGAGAGAGAGAGAGAGAGAGAGAGAAAAAAAAAACGGATAAATGGATAAACGCCTTTGAATGAGGTGGTCGCCCGGGTCCACTGCTTGTTTGTGTTGTTAGCTGCGTCCGGAGGGGGTGAGGGAGGGGGAGGGGAGGGGGGTTCGGTTTTTTTTTTTTCTTTGGCTCGTCTTTGTTTCTTTTTTTTTTTTGGTTTTTTTTTTTGGTCTCTGTCTCTGTCTCTGTCTCGGGTTTTCTCTGTCTCTTCTTTGTCTTTGTCTTTGTCTTTGCTTTGTCTTTGTCTTGTCTTGTCTTGTCTTGTCTCTTCTCGCTCGCTTTGTCTTTGTCTTTTCTTTTCTTTTCTCTTCTCTTCTCTTCTTTCTCTTCCTTCTTTCTCTTCCTTCTCTTCTCTTTTTTTCCCTCTTTCCCCCTTTTCTTTTCTTTTCTTTTCTTTTCTTTTCTTTTTTCTTTTCTTTCTATTTCTTCTCTTCTCTTCTCTTCTTTCTCTTCTCTTCTCTTCTTTTCTCTTCTTTTTCCCCTCTCTCTCTCCCCGTTTGTTGTCTTCGGTTTTTCTGTTTTTTTTTTTCATCTTTTTTTTTATTCAGAAATTTTTCTTTTTCCTTTTTTTTTTTTTCGTCCTTTTTTTTCCCTTTTTTCTTCTTTTTATTATTTCATTTTTCAATAAACAAATTTTCAGTTTTTCAAAGTCCTTTCCCCTTCCCCCAAATTTTCCCCCTTATCCCCCTTGACAATTCCCTTTTATATTTTTAACCCCAAATCTTCTTCCCCCTAAACCAAGCCCCCCCCCTTTTTCCCCCCTCCCCCAAAACCCCTAAATTTTTCCCCCTTTACACACCGCCCCCTTTTCCCCCACCCCCCCAAAAATGTATTAACCTTTTTCCCCTTCCCCCCAAAATTTCCCTTTTTTTCCCCCTTTTCCCCCAAAGCAACCCCTCCCCATCCCCCCCCCTTATTTTCCCCCCCCGAAACGCAAATTCCCCACCCCCCCATAGCCCCCCAAAAGCAAACCCCCCCCCCCCTTTTCCTTTCCCCCCCCCAAAAAAACAGGCATTTGCGGTACAATAATTTAAAGTTGAGTTTTAGTCTAGGTTCAGATTGGATGTTCAGATTGGATGTTCAGATTGGATGTTCAGATTGGATGTTCAGATTGGATGTTCAGATCCTGTGTTCAGATTGGATGTTCAGATTGGATGTTCAGATTGGATGTTCAGATTGGATGTTCAGATTGGATGTTCAGATTGGATGTTCAGATTGGATGTTCAGATTGGATGTTCAGATTGGATGTTCAGATTGGATGTTCAGATTGGATGTTCAGATTGGATGTTCAGATTGGATGTTCAGATTGGATGTTCAGATTGGATGTTCAGATTGGATGTTCAGATTGGATGTTCAGATTGGATGTTCAGATTGGATGTTCAGATTGGATGTTCAGATTGGATGTTCAGATTGGATGTTCAGATTGGATGTTCAGATTGGATGTTCAGATTGGATGTTCAGATTGGATGTTCAGATTGGATGTTCAGATTGGATGTTCAGATTGGATGTTCAGATTGGATGTTCAGATTGGATGTTCAGATTGGATGTTCAGATTGGATGTTCAGATTGGATGTTCAGATTGGATGTTCAGATTGGATGTTCAGATTGGATGTTCAGATTGGATGTTCAGATTGGATGTTCAGATTGGATGTTCAGATTGGATGTTCAGATTGGATGTTCAGATTGGATGTTCAGATTGGATGTTCAGATTGGATGTTCAGATTGGATGTTCAGATTGGATGTTCAGATTGGATGTTCAGATTGGATGTTCAGATTGGATGTCCAGATTGGATGTTCAGATTGGATGTTCAGATTGGATGTCCAGATTGGATGTTCAGATTGGATGTTCAGATTGGATGTTCAGATTGGATGTTCAGATTGGATGTTCAGATTGGATGTTCAGATTGGATGTCCAGATTGGATGTTCAGATTGGATGTTCAGATTGGATGTTCAGATTGGATGTTCAGATTGGATGTTCAGAATCGCGCGATGAACAAATGGTACGAGCGTATTTTCTTCCGTGTTTCGGGGTCTTTCGAGTCACTGAATTGGTACTTTTATCTAAAAAAGGAAAAGAAAGAAAAATTGTGCCATTTTTTTCCTCTTAATTCTGATGAGTGTTTGGCTACGAGTGCAGGTCTCTATTATGTAATTTGCTATTTCTCTTTTTAATAATCTTTATTTAATGATAGTAATGATGATGATGATAGTAGTGATGATGATGATGGTAATAATAGAAATTATAATGATTATAATTAATTATAATTAATCTTTAATTAATGATAGTAATGATGATAAAGATAGTAGTGATGATGATGATGATGATGGTAAAAATAGAAATTATAATGATAATAATGATGATAATGATAATGATAAAGAATGATGGTGATAATAATAATAATGTTGATAATAATGGTAGTAGTAATGATAATTTTAACAGTTATAATGAAAATAATATTAAAATAATAATAATTGTTATCATCATTATTATTATTATGGTGATGATGATAATGATGCTTATGATAACAATAAGGATATGGATAATAGTAAAATTAGTAGTAGTATTAGTAGCAATAGTTATTCTGATAATAATGACATAAATAGCCAGAAATGATAACTATGATAAAAATTATGATAATAACAATGATTATTAAAATTAATATTCACAATCATAACAACAAAGACAAAAATAAAGATACGAGAAAAAAAACATTTACACAAAATTAAGAAAACAGTAAATTCCGATTTACCAAATTATTTCACAGTAAATTACACACAAAACACTGTTCCTCTCTGTTCAAAATTCATGTTCAGATGTTCAAAAATGTTCAAATGTTCGAGACAGGTGAGAGATACGTAGATTGAGTAATTAAATCGATTGAATGATAATTGATAGGAAAATTAATTAAGATTTATTTGATTAATCTGGATGCTTCGTGTGTTTAAAACGGTTGGAGAATTTGTGAATTACAGATAATGATAATAATGATATTGATGATATTCATAATGATAATAAAGATGATAATGATAACAATGATGATTATGGTAATAATAGTAATAATAGCAATAATGATGATAATAATGATAGTGAGAATGATAATGATTATAAAGATAATAGTAATTATGATAATAATAATAATAGTAACAATAAAGATAATAATGATAATAATAGTAATAATGATAGCAATAATAATGATAATAATGTTTATAATAGTAATAATGATAATAATAATGATAATAATAATCATGATAATAATGATGATGATGATTATAATAGTGATGATAATTATGATGGCGATAATGACAATAATAATAACAATAATGAAAATAACAATGGTAATGAAAATTATAATAATGGAACAGAAATAATAACAATGATAATAATAACAACAACAACAATAATAATGATAATATTAATGACAATGACAATAATTTTCAATAATAAGCTCACAGAAACAAAACAATGTTTGCGTGCATTTCGTTAAATTCGGGTTATAGTTTACGAATTCTACCATTCCTGTGTCCTGTGTAAATAATTTGTTCGTGGGTACAAAACATTACTTGGAAATTGAAAACTGTTCTTGTGTTTTTGTCTTCGTGTTCATTCGTGTGTTCGTATGCGTGTGTGTTTCTTTGTTTGTGTGTTTGTCGTTGTGCAGGGTAGGGTGGGGGAGGGGGGGTTATGCGTGTATGTTTGTTTGTGTGTTTGTCGTTGTGCAGGGAGAGTGGGGCGTGTATTTGTGGTATATGTGTAAGACATGTATTTGTGTGTTTGTGCGTATGTATGTAAAGCGTATGTTTGGTGTATGTTGTAAGGCACGGTTTCGTTTTGCAGATTTTGTTTTGCGTATTTTTAAGGCGCGTTTGTGTGTTTGGGTATTGGTTGTAAATTTTTTTGTTTTGTGGTTTTATCATTTGTGTGTTTATGTTTGTTTGTATAATGTTTGTGAGGTTTTGGGGAACTGTTTTTAAGTTTGGGGGTTTTTGGGAAGTGTAAGGGGGGTTTTTTGTGTTTGTAAGGTTTGTTTGTGGTTTGTGTGTTTTTAAGGGGAAAATAGGTTTGTCGGGTGTTTAGGGTTCTGTGTTTTTGTGCATATTTTAAGGCGTGTTTGTGTGTTTGTGATGTGTTTGTAAGGTATATGTTTGTGAGTTTGTGCGAACGTGTGCAAGGCGCGGGTCAGTGTGTATGTGCTTAAGTTCATCTCGGGATCTGAGGAATATATGGAATGAATTACTCTCAAAGGCATGTAAATTACACGCTACAACACCAACCCTGTTATTATGACCCCTCGACACATCTCACCCTTATGCCCCTCCTCCCCTCCCCTCCCCTCCTCCCCTACACCCTTTTTCCCCCCCCTTTTTCCCCCCCTCCCCCCCCCCTCCCTCTTTCCTCCCCCCTCCCCCCCCTCCTCCCCCCCCCTTCCCTTCCTCCCCCCCCTTTTCCTCCCCCCTCCCCCTTCCCCCCCTTTTCCCCCTCCCTTCCCCCCTTCCCCTTCCCTCCCTTCCTTCCCCTTCTCCTCCTCCCTAACCCCTTTCCCCTATTCCTATTCCCCTCCCCCCCTCTTCCTCCCTTTCCCCCCCCCCCCTTCCCTCCCTCCTTCCCTTCCCCCCCCCTCCTTCCCCTCCCCCCCCCTTTCCCCCCCCCCCTTCCTTCCTCCTCCCCTTCCCTTCCCCCCCCCTCCTTTCCTCCCCACCTCCCTTTTTCCCCCTCCCCCAGTCTCAGGTCACAAACCCAGGCTATATATATATACACACACGTTCCTTGACGTCGTATAAAGTTGACAGACAGACAGACAGACAGGCAGACAGACAGAGCACCGGTCAGGAGGACAGTTTCGGACACGTTGGAAAGTAAACAAACGATGGGTGTTGTTGATGTTCGGACCACACACACGCTGTCTCGGTGTCTCTCTCTCTTTCTCGTTCTCTTTCGTTTCTCTTTCGCTTTTTCTTTTTCTTTATCTTTCGTTTTCTCTTCCTTTTCCTTTCTTCTTTTCTCTTCTTATCTCTTTTCTTTTTTTTTTTTCCCTCTTTTTTTTCTTCTTTTCCCTTTTTCTGTCTCTGTCTCTGTCTCTGTCTCTTTTCTGTTTCTTTTCTGCCTTTTGTCTCTGTCTCTGTCTCTGTCTCTGTTTTCTCTGTCTCTGTCTCTGTCTCTGTCTCTGTCTCTGTCTCTGTCTCTGTCTCTGTCTCTGTCTCTCTCTCTCTCTCTCTCTCTCTCTCTCTCTCTCTCTCTCTCTCTTTCTCCCTTCTCTTCTCTGAGTGTTTGTGTATGAGGGAAAGAGACAGATAGCAATAAGTGAAAATATAATGATAATGTGTATGTGAGAGAGAGGAAGGGGGGGGGGAGGTAGGGGGGCAAGCGGCGGTTATCACTGTATTTAAATTTTTTTCTTGTCGTTGTCGTTTTTCTTTTCTCCTCTCTCTCTCTCTTTTCTCTCTCCTCTTCTCTCTCTATCTCTCTCTCTGTCTTTTTTCTCTGTCTTTTCCCGTTTTTCCCACTGCTACCTCTCCTTTTTTTCTCTCCTCTCCCCTTTCCCTCCCCTCTCTCTGTCTCTCTCTCTCTCTCTCTCTCTCTCTCTCTCTCTCTCTCTCTCTCTCTCTCTCTCTCTCTCTTCTTTCTCTCTTTCCTCTTCTCCCCCCTCCCCCCTTCTCCTCCCTCCACCCCTTCTCTCTCCCCCTCTCTCCCCCTCTCTCTCTCCTCTCTCTCTCTCTCTCTCTCCTCTCTCTCTCTCTCTCTCTCTCTTCTTCTTTCTTTTTCTCCCTCTCCCGTCCCTTTTCTTCCTCTCCTCCCCCCTTTCCCCCTCTCTTCTCTCTCTCTCTCCTCTCCTTCTCCCCCTCTCTCTCTCTCTCTCCCTCTTTCTCTCTCTCTTCTCTCTCTCTCTTCTCTCCCCCCCTCCCTCTTCTCCCCCCCTCCCTCCTCCCCCCTCCCCCCCCCCTCCCCCCCTCCCCCCTCCCCCCTCCCTCTCCCTTTTCCCCCTCCCTCCCTCCCTTTCCCCCCCCCCTCCCCCCTCCCTCCCTCTCCCCCTTTTCCTCCCCCCCTCCCCCCCTTTCCTCCCTCCCTCCCTTCCCTTTTCCCCCCTCCCTCCCTTCCCCCCTTCCCTCCCTCCCTCCCCCTCCTCCCCCCCCCCCTCCCCCCCTCCCCCCCTCCCTTTCCCCCCCCCTTCCTCCTCCCTCCCCCTCTCCCCCCCCCCCCCCCTGCCCCTTCTTTCTCCTCCCTTCTTCCCTCCCATTACTCAAGCCCTTTTCCAGCCCTGTTCAGGAAAAAAATAATGATAGTATTTTGACTTTTCTTTAGTTTAGCAAAATACCCTTCCACTCCCCCTTTTCCCCCTTTCCCCTCCCCCCCCCCTTTCCCCATTCCCTTTCCTCCCTCCCCCTCCCCCTCCCCCTCCCTTTCCCCCTTTTCCCCCTTCTTCCCCTTTTCCCTCCTTCCCTTTCCCCCCCTTTCCCCCCCCTCCCCTTTTTTCCCCCCCCCTTTCCCCCCCCTACCCCCCCCCTCTTCCCTCCCCCCCCTCCCCCCCTCCCCTCCCCCTTTCCCCCCTTCCCCCCTTTCCCCCCCCTCCCCCCTTCCCCCCCCCCCTTCCCCCCTCCCCCCTTTCCCTTTCCCCCCCCTTTTTCCTTTTTCCCCCCCCCCCCCCCTCTCCCCCCTTTTCCCCCCCCTTTCCCCCCTTTTCCCCCCCCCCCCCCCTTTTCCCCCCCTTCCCCCCCCCCCCTCCCCCCCCCCCCCCTTCCTTTCCCCTTCCCCCCCCCTCCCTCCCCTTCCCCTCCCCTTTTTTTCCCCCCCCCCCCCCCTTCCCCCTTCCCGGGGGGAGGGGGTAATTTGGGATAAAAAGAGAATAACATTCGGGAAGGAATAACTTTAATACAATGCAAGATGAAACGATATCATTATATTGTGTGAATGTTGTGTGATGTTGGTCTTTTGGCGTGAGTATTTTTTGTGTAATTTTATCTTTCTATTTTTTTATTCTTCTCTTTGTTTGATCTTCTCTTTCTCTGGTAGTCTTTTTTTCTTCTTTTTTTTCGATCTTTCGATCTTTCTTACTCTCGTTCTCTGATGCTCTTTGGGTGCTTATTTTTTTCTGTTTTATATTTTCGCTCTATCTCTTTTATATAGTTTTTTCTCCAATCTTTTCTCTTGTTCTCTTGCTCTCTTCTCTCTCTCTCTCTCTCTCTCTCTCTCTCTCTCTCTCTCTCTCTCTCTCTCTCTCTCCCTTTCTCCTTTTTTTCCTCCCTCTCCCCTCTCATTTCCCCCTTTTTCTCCCCCTTCTCTCCCCCCTCCCCCCCCTCCCCCCCTCCCCCTTTTCTCCCCTCTTCTCTCTCCCCTTTCTTTTTTCCCCTTTTTTTTTCTTTTTTCCCCCTCCCTTTCCCCCCCCCCTTTCTTCTTCTTTTTCCTTTTTTTTCTTTTTTTCTTCTTCTTCCCCCTTTTCTTCTTTTTCTTCTTTTTTCTTTCTTTCCCCTTTTCCTTTCCCCCTTTCCCCTCTTTCCCCTTTTCCCTTTCTTTCTTTCCCTTTTTTTTTCCCCTTTCCCCCTTCCTCTCTCCTTTCCTTTCCCCTTTTCCCCTTTTTCTT
>NC_091578.1:32328822-32346322 GCF_042767895.1 Penaeus vannamei | reverse complement strand
GAGGAGGGGGGGGGGAGGATTGCGAAGTCACACCGACTCTTAGAAGAAGAGGAAATAAGAGAAAAAAATGAATAAAAAAAAAAGAGGAAATACAGTGAGTGAGTGACAGATAAGGTGACAGGTATTCTCGTCACGGCAAGAGAGTCATAAGATACGAAATTGAGGAAACGATGGAAAGGATTAGCGAAAAATGGGGAATAAAAGGGTGATTAAGAGAGAGAGGGAGAAAGAAAGAGGGGAGAGAGAGAGAGATAGGGGGGAGAGAGAGAAAAGTAGGGGGAGGGAGAGAGAGAGATAGGGGGGAGAAAGAGAGAGAGAGAGAAAGATAGGGAGAGAGAGTGAGAGAGAAAGAGAACAGAGAAGAAATAGAGAAACAGAAAAAAATAAAAGAGAGAGAGAAAAAGAAAGAAAGACAAAGACAAAGCGAGAAAGAGAGATAATAAAATATAATAAAAAAAAAAGATCAGAACAACACCCCCGTGACATACTTCAACCATTACGAAACATAATATAAACCGAAAAAAAACAATAAAAGGAAGACGAAAAAGATAAACAAACCGACACACCGTAGATGATTGCTCTCTACGGTTTTTAAATGAGATTGCGTGTCACCGGGAGAGGGAGGGGGGGAGGGGAGAAGGAGGGAGGGAGAGAGAGGGAGGAGTGGGAGAGAGAAGATAGAAAGAGAGGGAAGGGAGGGAGGGAGGGAGAGGAAGGGAGGGTGGGAGGGAGGGGAGTTAAGGAGGCGGGAGAGGGTGGGAGGGAGAGAGAGGGGAGAAGTGAGATGGAGGGAAAGGGGGGGGGAGGAGAGAGAGAGAGAGGGTAGGGGAAGAGGGAGTGAGTTAAGGAGAAGGGAGAGGGAAAATGGTGGGAGTGAGTGGGAAATTAGAGGGGATATAAGTTTAAGGGAGGGGAAGGATGTAGGGAGATGGGAGAGGAAGAGAAGAAAGGAGAGCGGAGATGAAGGGATAGAGGTGAGAGAAGGAGAGGGAGGAAGGGAGAAGAGTGACGCAGAGGGAGAAAGAGAAATAGGCAGAGAGAAGAGAAATAGGATAGTCAGAGAAAAGACAGGATAGAGACCGAGAAGCGGGGGTTGGGGATGGAGGGGTTGGGAGAGGGGAGGGGAAGGCGAGGGGAGTCAGGAAGCGGAAGAGAGCCGAATGGGCACAAATGTCCCCCATTAATCCTCATATCAACATCCTCTCCCACTTTAATGAGGGGAATGGGGGGGGGGAATGGGAGGGAGAGGGGGGAGGGGCGATGGGAGGGAAAGGGAGGGAGAAGAAGGGAAGGGATGTGTTGAGGAGGGAGGGAGGAATAGAAGGGAGGGTAGAGTGATGTGGAAGAGGGGTAGAGAGAGGGGGAGGGAAGGAGGGAGTGAGAGATAGAAAGAGAAAGAGAAAGGAAAGAGAGAGAGAAAAAAAACAGACAGACGGACAGACAGAGAGAAAGAAAGAGAGAGAGAGAGAGAGACAGACACACAGACAGACTGACAGACAGACAAAGCTAGTAGAGGAAATGAAAGTAAAAAAGAGGAGGGAAGAGCAGATAAAAGAAAGATCACAGCAAAAAACCAATAAAGTAATAAAAAACAAAAATAAATCAAAGAAAAGGGGAAAAAAGCAACAAACAAGAAAAAAACAAAGAGAAAAGAAGAGAAGCGAGAGAGGCTGAAGAACCAACACGCCCATAAAAACGAAGAGAAGTACTTTATTTAGATATATTTCCCTTCACGCCCACGAAGACATGTACTCCCCCACGCCCACGCCCACGCCCACGCCCACGGAAGGCAATAGGCATTTTCTCCTCCTGTTTCGTTTTATTAGAGGGATCCATTAGGCGGCCGGCGAATGGGGGGAGGAAAGTAAAAAAGGAAATGAGAAGGATAGAGAAAGAAGGAATAAGAGGAATGGAAAAAGTTTGGGGAAAAGAAAGAAGGCATAGGAGGAATAGAAGAAGAAGGATAGAGAAAGAAAGAATAACAGGAATGGGAAAAGTTTGGGAAGAGAAAGGGAGATAAGAGATAAAAGATAGGAGGTGAGAAAGGGGGGAAAAGGAAAATATAAAAAAGAAAAAGAGAAAATGGAAAAGAAAGAAGGCCTAAGAGGAATGGAAGAAGAAGGATGGGAAGAGAAAGGGAGATTGGAGGAAATGATAGATAAGAGATAAGATATAGGAGGTAAGAATGGGAATGGAAAATATAAAAAAGAAAAGAGAAAATGGAAAAGGAAGAAGGCATAAGAGGAATGGAAAAAGAAGGATGGGAAGAGAAAGGGAGATAGGAGATAAAATGATAGGAGGTGAGAAAGGGGGGAGAAAAAAATAAAGAAAGATAAGAAAAAGAGAGAAGATAGAGAAGAAGGAATAACAGGAATGGAAGAAGTTTGGAGAGAAAGGGAGATAAGAGATAAAATGATAGGAGGTGAGAAAGGGGGGGGAAGGAAAATATAAAAAATGAAAAGGGAAATGGGAAAAGAAAGAAGGCATAAGAGGAATGGGAGAAGAATGATGGGAAGAGAAAAAGAGATAGGAAGAAATAATAGAGAAGAAATAAGAGATAGGAGGTAAGAATGGGGGAGAAGGAAAATAAAGAAAACAAAGAAAAAGGGAGAAGGATAGAGAAAGAAGGAATAACAGGAATGGAAGAAGTTTGGAAAGAGAAAGGGAGATAAGAAATAAAAGATAGGAGGTGAGAAAAGGGGCGAAGGAAAATTAAAAAATAAAAGTAATTAATAAAAAAGGAATAAGGAATAACAGGAATTGAAAAAAGGGTGAGAAGAGAAAGGGGGATTAGATGAAATAATAGATAAGAGATAAGATATAGGAGGTGAGAAAGGGGGTAGAAGGAGAATAAGAAAAGAAAGAGAGTGGAAGGAGAAATAAAGAAGAACAGGGATAAAAGAGGAAGGAAGAAAGAGAGAGATAGGAAGAGATAAGAGATAAGAATGTAGGAGATGGAAGGAAAGAAAGAAAAATAAAAAAAGATAGAGAAAGAATGAAGAACAGTAATAGAAGAGGAAGGATGAGAAGAGAAAAGAAGATAAGAGATAAGAATGTAGGGGATAGAACGAAGGAAATATAAGCGAAAGAAGGAAGAACAGCAAATAAAGAGGAAGGATGAAAAGAGAAAAGAAGATAACAGATAAGAGATAAGAATGTAGGAGATAGAAGGAAGGAAAGATAAGGAGAGATAAAGATGAGGCAAAGTAGGAAGTTTAAGAATAATAAATGAGACGAAAAAGAGAGAAAGGAGAAAGAAAATATAAAGAAACGGAAACGAAAGAGGGAACTGAGATAAGGAAAGTAAAAGGTATGAAAGAGAGGCAAATAAGGAGAACGAGGAAAGAGGACGATAAAGAAAACGAGAGAATAAGAGGCATAGGGAAAAAAGCAGAAAATAAAAGGGGAGGAGAAAAGAAAGATAACATATACGTACACATAATGATGGTAATGATGATGATAATGACAACAGTAATGATGATGATTATCACTATTGGTATTACTATTGTGATATTAGTATCATCATTATTTTTTCATCTTTGCCATTATTATTATTTTTATTATCATTATCATTATTATTATGATGATAATGATGATTTTTATTATTTTCTTTTTTATTATTATCATTATCATCATTATCATAATAATATTAATCATAATCACAATTATAGGAAAACCAAATTCACTCTCTCATTTTCCCTCTCAAAATAATACGTAATAATATATCATAATAATCATCATCATAATAATAATAATAATCATAATAATTATATGAAAACCAAATACACTCATTTTCCTTCTCAAAATGATACCTAATAATATATAACAATCTTTATCATAATAATATTAATCATCATCACAATTATAGGAAAAACAAATTCACTCATTTTCCTTATCAAAATAATACGGAATAATATATCATAATAATCATTATCATAATAATATTAATCATCATCATAATCATAGGAAAACCAAATTCACTCTCTCATTTTCCTTCTCAAAATAATGCCTTAATAATGTATCATAATAATCATTATCATAATATTAATCACCATAATTATATGAAAACCAAATACACTCATTTTCCTTCTCAAAATAATACGCAATAATATACAATAATCTTTATCATAATAATATTAATCATCATCACAATTATAGGAAAAACAAATTCACTCATTTTCCTTCTCAAAATAATACATAATAATATATCATGATAATCATTATCATAATAATATTAATCATCATCATAATTATATGAAAACCAAATTCAGTCTCATTTTCCTTCTCAAAATAACACGTAATAATATATCATGATAATCCTTATCATAATGATAATAATCATAATAATTATATGAAAACCAAATACACTCATTTTCCTTCTCAAAATAATACTTAATAATATATAATAATCTTTATCATATTAATATTAATCATCACAATTATAGGAAAAACAAATTCACTCATTTTCCTTATCAAAATAATACGGAATAATATATCATAATAATCATTATTATAATAATATTAATCATCAAAATAATATGAAAACCAAATTCACTCTTTCATTTTCCTTCTCGAAATAATACGTAATAATATATAATAATCATTATCATAATAATATTAATGATCATCACAATTATAGGAAAAACAAATACACTTTTTTTCCTTCTCAAAATAATACGTAATAATATATCATAATAATCATCATCATAATAATATTAATCATCATCACAATAATAGGAAAACCAAATTCACTCTCTCATTTTCCTTCTCAAAATAATGCCTTAATAATGTATCATAATAATCATTATCATAATAATATTAATCATCATCATAATTATAGAAAAAACAAATACACTCATTTTCCTTCTCAAAATAATACGTAATAATATACCATAATAATCATCATAATAATAATATTAATCATCATCACAATCATAGGAAAAAAATTACGTCATAACCAAACCAGAAATTTGCCGATCTCAAAATTACACTTTGAAAGCCTCGACTGATCACGGAAGCATAAAGCCAAGAGAGATAACGATACTCCCCTCTCTCTCTGTTATCTTGGCGAAGAGAGATAAGAGCGTAAGATAGGACGATAAAGGGAGAAAAACATAAGGGCGATAATTGTGCGTGAAGGAAGCAGAGAGAAGATTAGAGAGCGCGGGTTTGTTGTTTAATTTCCCGTGAAAGACTACACTTTATCTGGCTTGATGGACAAGGCTTTCCGAAAGAGAGGGAGAGGGAGGGAGAGAGGGAGAGGGGAGAGGGAGGGAGGTAGGGAGACAGGGAGAGGTAGTGGGAGGGAGGTGAGGAGTGGGAGGGAGAGGGAGAGGGAGAGGAAGAGAGGTTGGGAGAGGTAGGGAGATGGAGAGGGAGGTGAGGAGTGGGAGGGAGGGAGAGAGAGAGAGGTAGGGAGGGAGGGAGAGAGAGAGAGAGAGAGAGGTAGGGAGGGAGGGAGGGAGAGACAGACAAACAGATGTGTGTTTGTTTGTGTGTGTATGTATGTGTGTGTGTGTATTGTGTGCATTTATGTATGTATATATTTACTTCTATTATCCGTCCACTTGCCTCAATGTCTATCAAACTACATTTAAGCTGACTTATTTTTTGTTATATATATCAATCCACATATCTGTCAGTGTAATTTATGTATCTGAAAACTTCTTGTTCTATCTACCTCTCCCTCTGTTTATCTTTCTATCTCTTCTCTTTCTTTATCTTCCGATCTGCTGATGTGTAGCTCCTTATCTCCTCTTGTTTATCGTGTTTCTCTATGTCCCATATTCGTCGTGATTCTCGGATAAGCCTTCTTCTTTTTCTTTTCCTCTTTCTCTTCTTCCTCCCTCTCTTTATCTTGCTGCTCTTACCCGGCTTCCTGTTCCTCCTCCTCCTCCATTCTTCTTCTTCTTCTCCTTCTTCTCCGCATCCTCCTCCTTCAATTCTTCCTCTTCTTCCACCTCCTATTCATCCTCCTCCTTCAATTCTTCCTCCTCCTCCTCTTCCTCCTTCTCCTCCTCCCTCTCCAGTCTTCTTCTTCTTCTTCTTCTTCTTCTTCTTCTTCTTCTTCTTCTTCTTCTTCTTCTTCTTCTTCTTCTTCTTCTTCTTCTTCTCCTCCTCCTTCCTCCCTCCTCCTCCTCCTCCTCCTCCTCCTCCTCCTCCTCCTCCTCCTCCTCTTCCTCTTCCTTCTCCATCTCCTCCATCTCCTCCTCCTTCTATTCCTCCTTCCGCTCTATCCCCTTCTTCATCCTCGTCCTCCTCCCCCTATCTCCCCCACATCATCCTCCTCCTCCTCCTCCCCCTTCTCCCTCTCCCTCTCCTCCTCAGTTTTAAGGGAGATTTAGCGACAGCGGGAGGGAACGAAAGAAGGAGGGGGAGGGTAGGGGCCTCATAGGGGGAGGGTAGGGGGTGAGACGGAAGGGAGAGGGAAAGGAAGGGTGGAGGAGGGGGAGGGAGGGGGAGACAGAGGGGAGGGAGGAAAGAGACACAGAAGAGGGGAAAGGAGGGGCTCAGAGAAGGGGGTGGAGGGGGAGGAGGGGGGAAGGGAGGGATTCAGAGAAGAGGGGGGGAGGGGGAGAAGAGGTGGAGGGAGAGGGACTAAGAAGAGGGGAAAGGGAGGGCTCAGAGAAGAGGGGGGGAGGGGGAGAAGAGATGGAGGGAGAGGGACTAAGAAGAGGGGAAAAGAGGAGCTCAGAGAAGAGGGGGGAGGGGGAGAAGAGATGGAGGGAGAGGGACTAAGAAGAGGGGAAAAGAGGAGCTCAGAGAAGAGGGGGGGAGGGGGAGGAGGGGGGGAGGGAGGAGATGAAGGAGAGGGGGAAAAAGTGGTCATTGTTGGATGAGTTTTGGAACTGCGTTAGAAGAGTTTTTTTCCCCTCGTGTTACATTTCCATCAATTTTGATTCTTTGGGGGTTTGTTTTTTTTATCTTCTTTCTTGTTTTTTTTTTCTTTCTTTCTTCGTCTTTGCTTTTTATGTTCTTGGTTTTCTTTGTCTTTTTCTTTGTTTTTTTTTTTATCTTCTTGTTTTTTTTTTCTTTCTCATTGTTTGTTTTTTATCTTTTTGTCTTTTTCTTCTTTCTCTTTTTTATTTTCTTCGTTTTTTTCTTCTCTTTTTTTATTGTTTTTTTCTTTCTCTTTTTTTGTTTTATATCTTCTTTTTGTTTTTTCTTTTTCTTTGTTTGTTTTTATCTTCTTGTTTTTTTTTTTCTTTCTCTATGTTTGTTACTTATTTTCTTGTTTTTCTTCTTTCTCTTTGTTTGTTTTTTTATTTTCTTGTTTTTTTTCTTTCTCTTTGTTTGTTTCATATTTTCTTGTTTTTTTCTTTCTCTTCGTTTGTTTTTTATTTTCTTTTTTTTCTTTCTTTCTCTTTGTTTGTTTTTATTTTATTTTTTTCTTTCTTTCTCTTTGTTTGTTTTTTATTTTATTTTTTCTTTCTTTCTCTTTGTTTTTTTCTTTTTTCTTTCTTTCTCTTTGTTTGTTTTTATTTTATTTTTTTCTTTCTTTCGCTGTCTTTGTTTTTTATTTTCTTTTTTTCTTTCTTTCTCTTGGTTTTTTTTTCTTTTTTCTTTCTTTCTCTTTGTTTGTTTTTTATTTTCTTGTTTTTTTTCTTTCTCTTTGTTTATATTTTATCTTCTTCGTGTTTTTTTTTTCTTTCTTTCTTTCTCTTATGCTTTCCCGATCGTCTTCAGTCACTCTTCACCCTTGACCTCACCCTCATTCACAATTGACCTCACCCTCATTCACCCTTCACCCTTGCTTTCACTCTCATTCACCATTCACCCTCGCTCTCATTCTTATACACCCTTCACCCTTGCCTATCACCCTTATCTTTTGTGACCCTCAGTCACCCTTCACCCTCGCCCTCACCCTTATTCATCCTTCACCCTTGACCTCATCCTCATTCACCCTTCACCCTCGTCCTCACTCTAATTCACCCTTCACCCTCGTCCTCACTCTTATTCATCCTTCACCCTCGTCCTCACCCTTATTCATCCTTCATCCTCAACCTTGTTTTTTATTTTCTTTTTTCTTTCTTTCTCTTTGTTTTTTTTTCTTGTTTTTTTCTTTCTCTTTGTTTGTTTTTTATTTTCTTGTTTTTTTTCTTTCTCTTTGTTTATATTTTATCTTCTTCGTGTTTTTTTTTCTTTTTTCTTTCTTTCTCTTTGTTTGTTTTTTATTTTCTTATTTTTTTCTTTCTCTTTGTTTTTTTTTCTTTCTTTCTTTCTCTTTGTTTGTTCTTTATTTTCTTTTTTTCTTTCTTTCTCTTTGTTTGTTTTTTTATCTTGTTTTTTTCTTTCTCTTTGTCTTTCTTCTTTTAAATGGGATGAGGGTCGGGGGAGAAAGGGAAGGGGGAAAGGGGAGAAGAGGGAGTAAGGAGAGGGAAAGAAGAGGGAACGGTAGAAGAGGAGGAAAAGAAAAAGAAAGAGGAGGGAAAGAAAATGGGAGGGAAAGAGGAGGAAAGGGGAGAAGAAGATGAACAGAGGAGGAAAGGGGAGAAATCGGAAGAAGGGGAGGGAAAGAGGAAAAAAGGGGAACAGAAAGACAGAGGAGTAGAGGAGAGAAGAGGGAATAAGGGGAGGGAAAGAGGAGGGAAGAGGGGAAAGGATAGGAAAAAAGGGGGATAAGAATGAATAGGAAGAAGGGTGAAAAGGAAACACTCTTCACCCTCATTCTTTCCATTCACTCTGGCTATTACTCACCTTCACTTTCATTTACCTTTCACTCTTGTCTTTCCGTGATGTCACTCTTATCCACCCTCCATTCTGGCTCTCACCCTCGCTGTCAGTCTGTATTTACTCGCACACTCAGTTCTTTCACCCTTAGTCACCCTTAGTGTCACTCTCGCTTGTCCTTGGTTAGCTTTCTCTTCACTCTGTCACTCTTATGCTTTCACGCTAGTCTTCAGTCACTCTTCACCCTTGACCTCATCCTCAGTCACCCTTCACCCTTGCTTTCGCTCTCATTCACCCTTCACCCTTTTCCTCACCCTCTTTCACACTTCACCCTTGGCTATCGCCCTTGCCTATGACCCTTACTCACACTTCACCCTCGCCCTCACCTTCACCCTTATCCCTAGTCCTCACCCTTCACCCTCATTCAAACTTCACCCTCATTTACCTTTGTGTTTGTGTTTGTGTGTGTGTGTGTGTGTGTGTGTGTACTGTGTGCATTTATGTATGTATATATCTACTTCTATTATCCGTCCACTTGCCTCAATGTCTATCAAACTACATTTAAGCTGACTTATTTTTTGTTATATATATCAATCCACATATCTGTCAGTGTAATTTGTGTATCTGAAAACTTCTTGTTCTATCTACCTCTCCCTCTGTTTATCTCTCTATCTCTTCTCTTTCTTTATCTTCCTATCTGCTGATGTGTAGCTCCTTATCTCCTCTTGTTTATCGTGTTTCTCTATGTCCCATATTCGTCGTGATTCTCGGAAAAGAAGAACTTTTTCTTTTCCTCTTTCTCTTCTTCCTCCCTCTCTTTATCTTGCTGCTCTTACCCGGCCTCATGTTCCTCTTCCTCCTCCTCCTCCTCCATTCTTCTTCTTCTTTTCCTCCTCCTCCGCATCCTCCTCCTTCAATTCTTCCTCTTCTTCCTCCTCCTTCAATTCTTCCTCTTCCTCCTCCTCCCTCTCCATTCTTCTTCTCTATCCATTCTTCTTCTCTCTCCATTCTTCTTCTTCTCCTCCTCCTCCTTCTCCTCCTTCTTCTCCTTCTCCTTCTCCTTCTTCTCCTTCTCCTTCTCCTTCTCCTTCTCCTTCTCCTTCTCCTTCTCCTTCTCCTTCTCCTTCTCCTTCTCCTTCTCCTTCTTCTCCTTCTCCTTCTCCTTCTCCTTCTCCTTCTCCTTCTCCTTCTCCTTCTCCTTCTCCTTCTCCTTCTCCTTCTCCTTCTCCTTCTCCTTCTCCTTCTCCTTCTCCTTCTTCTCCTTCTCCTTCTCCTTCTCCTTCTCCTTCTCCTTCTCCTTCTCCTTCTCCTTCTCCTTCTCCTTCTCCTTCTCCTTCTCCTTCTCCTTCTCCTTCTCCTTCTTCCTTCTTCTTTATTCTTCTCCTTCTCTTTCTCTTTCTCTTTCTCTTTCTCTTTCTCTTTCTCTTTCTCTTTCTCTTTCTCCTTCTCCTTCTCCTTCTTCCTTCTCCTTCTCCTTCTCCTTCTTCTTCTCCTTCTCCTTCTCCTTCTCCTTCTCCTTCTCCTTCTCCTTCTCCTTCTCCTCCTTCTCCTTCTCCTTCTCCTTCTCCTTCTCCTTCTCCTTCTCCTTCTCCTTCTCCTTCTCCTTCTCCTTCTCCTTCTCCTTCTCCTTCTCCTTCTCCTTCTCCTTCTCCTTCTCCTTCTCCTTCTCCTTCTCCTTCTCCTTCTCCTTCTCCTTCTCCTTCTCCTTCTCCTTCTCCTTCTTCTTCTTCTTCTTCTTCTAATTCTCCTCCTCCCCCTCCTCCTCCTCCTTCTTCTTTTCCTCCTCGTCCTCCTCCTCCTTCTCTTCCTCCTCTTCCTCCTCTTCCTCCTCCTCCTCCTTCTCTTCCTCCAATTCCTCCTTCCGCTCTGTCTCCTCCTCCTCTTCCTTCTCCATCTCCTCCCCCTCCTCCTCCTTCTCCATCTCCTCCCCCTCCTCCTCCTTCTCCATCTCCTCCTCCTCCTCCTCCTTCTATTCCTCCTTCCGCTCTATCTCCTTCATCCTCGTTCTCCTCCCCCTATCTCCCCCACATCCTCATCCTCCTCCCCCTTCTCCCTCTCCTCCTCAGTTTTAAGGAAGATTTAGCGACAGCGGGAGGGAACGAAAGAAGGAGGGGAGGAGGGAGGGAGGAGGTTCTCAGAGGGGGAAGGGAGGGGGTAAGACGGAGGGGAGAGGGAAAGGAAGGGTGGAGGAGGGGAAGGGAGGGGGAGACAGAGGGGAGGGAGGGAAGAGACTCAGAAGAGGGGAAAGGAGGGGCTCAGAGAAGGGGGTGAAGGGGGGGGGGAAGGGAGGGATTCAGAGAAGGGGGTGGAGGGGGGAGAAGAGGTGGAGGGAGAGGGTCTCAGAAGAGGGGAAAGGAGGGGCTCAGAGAAGAGGGGGGGAGGTGGAGGATGGGGGGAGGGAGGAGATGAAGGAGAGGGGAAAAAAGTGGTTATTGTTGGATGAGTTTTGGAACTGCGTTAGAGGAGTTTTTTTTTCCCCTCGTGTTACATTTCCATCAATTTTGATTCTTTGGGGGTTTGTTTTTATCTTCTTCTTGTTTTTTCTCTCTTTTTTTATCTTGTTTTTTTTTCTTTCTCTTTGTTTGTTTCATATTTTCTTGTTTTTTTCTTTCTCTTCGTTTGTTTTTTATTTTCTTGTTTTTTTTATCTTCTGTTTTTTTTCTTTCTTTCTCTTTGTCTTTCTTCTTTTAAATGGGATGAGGATCGGGGAAGAAAGGGGAGAAGGGGAGGGGAAGAGGAGAAAAGAGGAGAAGAGGGAAGAAGGAGAGGGAAAGAAGAGGAAAGAAAGGGAGGGAAAGAAGAGGAAAGTGGAGAATGAGAGGGAAAGAGGAGGAAAGAAGAGAAGAGGGAAGAAGGAGGGAGAAGAGAAGAAGAGGGGAGAAGGAGAAGGACAGAGGAGGAAAGGGGAGAAATCGGAAGTGGAGGGAAAGAGGAAGAAAGGGGAGGAGAGAGACAGAGGAGGAGGAAGAGGAAGAAGAGGAAGAATTGAAGGAGGAGGAGGAAGAGACGAAGAAGAATGGAGGAGGAGGAACAGGAGGCGGTGTAAGAGGAGTAAGAGACAGAGAGATGAGGGAATAAGGGGAGGGAAAGAGGATGGAAGAGGGGAAGGGATAGGAAGAAAGGGGGATAGGAATGAATAGAAAGAAGGGGGGATAAGAATGAATAGGAATAAGGGTGAAAAGGAAACACTCTTCACCCTCATTCTTTCCATTCACTCTGGCTATTACTCACCCTCACTTTCATTTACCTTTCACTCTTGTCTTTCCGTGATGTCACTCTTATCCACCCTCCATTCTGGCTCTCACCCTCGCTGTCAGTCTATTTTTACTCGCACACTCAGTTCTTTCACCCTCAGTCACCCTTAGTGTCACTCTCGCTTGTCCTTGGTTAGCTTTCTCTTCACTCTGTCACTCTTTCGCTTCCACGCTCGTCTTCAGTCACCCTTCACCCTTGACCTCATCCTCAGTCACCCTTCACCCTTGCTTTCGCTCTCATTCACCCTTCACCCTTTTCCTCACCCTCTTTCACACTTCACCCTTGGCTATCGCCCTTGCCTATGACCCTTACTCACACTTCACCCTCGCCCTCACCTTCACCCTTATCCCTAGTCCTCACCCTCACCCTCATTCAAACTTCACCCTCATTTGCCTTTAACCCTCGCCCTCACCCTTATTCATCCTTCACCCTTGCTTTCACTCTCATTCACCATTCACCCTCGCCCTCATTCTTATTCACCCTTCACCCTTGCCTATCACCCTTATCTTTTGTGACCCTCACTCACACTTCACCCTAGCCCTCACCCTCATTCACCCTTCACCCTTGACCTCATCCTCATTCACCCTTCACCCTCGCCCTCATTCTTATTCACCTTTCACCCTCTCCTTCACCCTCATTCACCCTTCATCCTCGCCCTCACCCTCAGTCACCCTTCACCCTCGCCCTCATCCTCATTCACCCTTCACCCTCGCCCTCACCCTCAGATCACCCTTCACCCTCGCCCTCATCCTCATTCACCCTTCACCCTCGCCCTCACCCTCAGTCACCCTTCACCCTCGCCCTCATCCTCATTCACCCTTCACCCTCGCCCTCACCCTCAGTCACCCCTTCACCCTCGCCCTCATCCTCATTCACCCTTCACCCTCGCCCTCACCCTCAGTCACCTTTCACCCTCTCCTTCACCCTCATTCACCCTTCATCCTCGCCCTCACCCTTATTCATCCTTCACCCTCAACCCCCCCACCCTGTCACTCACCGTCTCTATCCTAATCTCCCTCTCTCCCGTCCTTCCATCTCCCTCCACCCTTGTCTTTTTTTCCTACAACTTGATCCATCGAAGAATGAAAGAGAACACTATTTTTTTCTTTTTCCTTTCTTTCTTTTTCTTTCTTTTTTCTTTTTTTTTCTTTTGTCTTATTTTTCTTTCTTTTTTCTTTTTTTCTTTTTTTCTTTCTCTTCCTCTCCCCGACGTAGTGTTAAAAAAAAAAGTTTTCGGTTAAATGTCGGCACTTTTCGTCTGAAATTCTCGGGTCAATGTGGCGGGAAATTTTGTCTCCCGGAGATTTTTCGTTTTATGAGTCGTCACATATATCGTTTCTTCTTCCCTTCTTTGGCCAGTTTTTTATTATTTCTTCCCTTTTTCTCCATCTTCCTCTTCCCAACGTGGTGTTAAAAAAAAGTTTTCGGTCAATTGTCGGCACTTTTCGTCTTCCGAAAATCCCTGGGTCAATATGGCGGGAAAATTTGTCTCTGAGATTTTTCGCTTTAAGACTCGGCACAAATATCGTTTCTTCTTCCCTTCTTTGGCCAATTATTTTATTTCGTTAAGAGATAAAAATGGAAAAAAATGTTTGTTGAATTGAATTTCTTGTTTTTATTCTTTTTATCGTATAGAGATAAAAATGGAGAAAAAATGTTTGTTGAATTGAATTTCTTGTTTTTATTCTTTTTATCTATGTCTGTATATCTATCTGTCTATATATCTGTCACAAACACCAATTATTATATTTCGTCAAGAAAAAAAAAGTTGTCAAATTGAATTTCTTGTTTTCATTTTTGTTTTATGTTTATTTAGGTCTGTCTATTTATCTATCTGTCTGTCTGTCTATCATAAACATCGGTTCTTCCTTTTCTCGGTCTGTTGTTATATTTCTTCTTCGTTAAATAAACACAGGTAGTTGAATTGGATTTTCCTTTTTTTTTAACTTTTTTTTATCCGTCTATCTATCTATTTATCTTTTTTTTTTACTTTTTTATCCGTCTATCTATCTATTTATCTTTTTTTACTTTTTTATCCGTCTATCTATCTTCTATCTATTTATCTTTTGTTTTACCTTTTTTTATCCGGCTATCTATCCATTTATCTTTTTTTTTTACTTTTTTTATCCGGCTATCTATCCATTTATCTTTTTTCACTTTTTTATCCGTCTATCTATCTATTTATCTATCTATCTATCTGTAACAGACAACTGTATCCTTCCCTCAATAGCCATTTTTTTTTTAATATCTGTCTATCTCTCTATCTGTCATGAATAATGGTTATTCCCGTCTTTTGCAATTATCATATTTCTTCTTCGTTAAAGAAAACGGGTAGTTATATTGGATTCTCGTCTTTGTTTTTGTTTTTATCTGTCTATCTATCTATCTGTGTGTCTGTCTGTCCGTCTATCTGTCTATTCATCTATTTATCTACATATCTTTCTGTCTTTCTGTCTATCTCTCTCTCTCTCTCTCTCTCTCTCTCTCTCTCTATATATATAAAAATATATATATAAATATGTATATAAATATATATATGTGTGTGTGTGTATGTGTGTGTGTGTGTATGTGTGTGTGTGTGTGTGTGTGTGTGTGTGTGTGTATGTATGTATGTATATATATATATATATGTGTGTGTGTGTATGTGCGTATGTACATATGTATATATGTATATATGTGTACACACACACACACACAAGCATACAATCACACAATCACACAATCACACCCCTTCCCTCCTCCCTCCCTCCCCTCTTCTCCCCTCTCCCCTCGCCTCCCTGCACACGTGAGATCCTTTAAGCATCCTGAACAGGGCAACCGTATCCCAGTGACAACCCCTTCCCCCTCCCCACACCCCCAAACCCCACACCCCCGCCCGTTCCCGTATCATTACCCCCTCCCAACCCCCAACCCCTGCCCTGTTCCTCCCCCCACCCTTCTCCCCCCACACCCTCTGCTCACCCCCACCCCAACCCCGCCGTCGCCAAAACCCATCCTGTTTCTCCTTCCCCCACCTCCACACCTTACCCACACCACCACCCACACTAATTCCCACGCCCCTACCCTCACCCCCACACCCTACCCCTTACCCCCTTCCCACTCCCACCCCCACCCCCACTACTCCCCTACCCACCAACCACCGCCCCACACCCACACCCCCTACCTCCTCCACTTCCCACTCGCCCCTACCCTACACCCCAATCCTCACCCCCGCACCCACACACCCCGTCCATTCCCGTATCATTGCCCCGCTAAATACAGCCTCTGTTTACTTTTCTCGGGCGGTGAAGCGTGGCGCCCGCGACCTCTCTCTCCCACCCTGGGGCGTTCCCACCCTCTCCCCAGGCCAGGTCAACGGAGGTCATGTCAGCGAGGAGTCACGTGTCAGGGTAATCCCGGGCTTCCGGTGGATGGGAGGAACGAAGTCATCTATCTTTTTTTCACTCTGTCTCTGTCTCTGTCTCTGTCTCTGTCTCTGTCTCTTTCTCTTTCTCTTTCTCTTTCTCTTTCTCTTTCTCTCTCTCTCTCTCTCTCTCTCTCTGTCTGTCTGTCTGCCTTTTTCTTTTTCTCTCTCTCTCTCTCTCTTTCTCTCTCTGTCTCTCTCTCTCTCTCTTTTCTCTCTCTCTCTCTCTCTCTCTCTCTCTCTCTCTCTCTCTCTCTCTCTCTCTCTCTCTCTCTCTCTCATTCCCTCTCTCTCTCTCATCTCTTCTTCTTATTCTGATTCCCTACTTCGTTGCCTTTCTTCCTCTTCTTTTTCTGTGTCAATTATCTTGCTTTCTTCTTTCTTTCTTTCTTTTTCTTTTTATTATTATTTCTAATCGATTTCTTTTTTCTTTCCTCTAATTTCTCTTTCTCCCACCTTCCTCCCCACCTTCTTCCTTCTTTTTCTTTTTGTCTGATTCTCTCTTCTCTCTTCTCCTTTCTCCTTTCTCTATCCTCTTTCTCTATACCTCTTTCTCGATATCTCTCTCTCTCTCTCTACTGTTTCTCTCACCAGTCCTCCCCCTCTCTCCCCTTCCCTTCCCCTCTCCCTCCCTTTTCGCTAGTGTCACTTGACCTCTCACCCTCTTCTTCTCACCCACCCTTCAATTTCCTCTTCTTCTTCCCCCTTCCATCCCCTATCCCCCCCCTCAATTTTCTATTTTTCCTCTCCTCCCAGTTCTTCTCCCTCTTTCCCCCTTTCACTCTCCATCTCTCCTTACTCTTCTATTTCTTCCTCTCCCTCCCAGTTCTTCTCTTCTTTCCCCTTTCATTCTCCATCTCTCCTTACTCTTCTCTATTTTCTCCTTCCAACCCAGTTCTTTCTCCTCTTTCCCCTATCGCTCACCATCTCTTCTTACTTCCTTCTATTTTCTCCTTCCCTATCCCCTACATCATCTCTATTCTTTCCTCATTCTCCTTTGTTCGTTCCTTATCCACCTTTCTTCTGCTCTTCCCTATTCCTTTTCCCTCATACCACACCTCTTTCTCTTCTCCTCTATCCCTCCCCATATCCTCCTCTCCTCACACCTCCTTTTTTCTCCCTTACCCTCATCTTTCCCTCCTCACACCTTCCTCTTCTTCTCCCTTACCCCTACTTTTCCTCCCTTACCCCCATCTTTCCTCCTCACACCTCTCCTCTTCTTTCTCCTTACCCCCTACCTCCTCTCCCTCTTCCCCTATCCTCCATCCTCTACCACACCTCTCCCCTCTCTCCCTCATCCCCTACCTCCTCTTCCCCTCCTTTTCCCTATCCCCCCTCCTCTCCTCACACACACCCTCCCCTTTCCCTACCCCTACTTCCTCTCCCTTCCTTCCCCTCCCTCTACTCCCCTACCTCCTCTCTCTCCTCCCCTATCCCCCCATCCTCTCCTCCCTTCCTCCCCTATCCCCATCCCTCTCCTCACACCTCCCTCCCTTATCCTCCCTTATCCCTCTCCCTATCTCCTCCTCTTCCCCATCCCCCATCCCCTCCTACTCTCCTCCCCTATCTCCTCTCCTTCCCCATCCCCCATCCTCTCCTACTCTCCTCCCCTACCCCCCCATCCCTCTCAAACCTCCTCCCTCCTCCTCCTCCCCTATCCCCCCTATCTCCTATCTCCTCCTCCTCCCCATCCCCCATCCTTTCCTCCCCTCCTCTCCTATCCCCCATCCACTCCTCACACCTCCCCTCCCCCCATACCCCCTCCCCCCTCCACACAACCCCCTCGACAACCCCAAATTATCCTCATAGTCCAATCCAACCTCCCAAGTCATTTCGTCACTTCACCGTCAGTCAAGCTCCCAGCAAGTCAGTTCACAAGGTCATCTATTTAAGTCAACTTCGCAGCAAGTCAGTTCACAAGGTCATCTATTTAAGTCAACTTCAAGGTCGTTCCAGAGTCGTATAGCGCTGATTGGTCGTTCAGACACTCGTTGAAGCGGTGACAGGTAGTTCATCACTGAGTCTAACGAGGTGATATGACAGTGACATGACACACCCTTTTGTGAACAGGGTCTGGGTCATGTGATTTTCGTCAATGAGGTGAAGGTATAGTGTAATAGTTTTTATTGTTTATTTGTTTGTTTGTTTGTTTGTTTATGTTTATGCCGAGAT
>NC_091578.1:32308822-32321322 GCF_042767895.1 Penaeus vannamei | reverse complement strand
ACTTTCAAAAGATGTATTGTCCTACAATTACAACTTTCAAAAGATGTATTATTCAATTCTGGATGTATTGTCCTAACATTACACTTCCCAAAGATTTATTATTCTACCATCCCACATTCAAATTACATAAAAGATATATATATTTACCATTACACTTTTAAAAAATGTATTATCTTACCCATTCCAACTTTCCAAAGATGCACTACCCACCAACCCCCGCAACACAAACCAGGAAAACTCTCCCAACAGAATGACGTCACTAACTACTCCATACCACACCAAAACTACCAACAAAGCTACCTCACTAACTACCCCATAACCACACGAAAACTACCAACAGAATTACCTCACTAACTACCCCATAGCCACACGAAAACTACCAACAAAGCTACCTCACTAACTACACCATAACCACACCAAAACACACGAAAACTACCTCACTAACTACCCCATAACCACACGAAAACTACCAACAAAACCACCTCACTAACTACCCCATAACCACACGAAAACTACCAACAAAGCTACCTCACTAACTACCCCATAACCACACGAAAACTACCAACAAAGCTACCTCACCAACTACCCCATAACCACACGCCCTTAACTACCTCACTAACTACCCCATAACCACACGAAAACTACCAACAAAACTACCTCACCAACTACCCCATAACCACACGCCCTTAACTACCTCACTAACTACCCCATAACCACACGAAAACTACCCCACAACCACACGAAAACTACCAACGAAGCTACCTCACTAACTACCCCATAACCACACGAAAACTACCCCACAACCACACGAAAACTACCAACGAAGCTACCTCACTAACTACCCCATAACCACACGAAAACTACCTCACTAACTACCCCCATACCACACGAAAACTACCAACAAAACCACCTCACTAACTACACCATAACCACACGAAAACTACCAACAAAGCTACCTCACTAACTACCCCACAACCACACGAAAACTACCAACAAAGCTACCTCACTAACTACCCCATAACCACACGAAAACTACCAACAAAACTACCTCACTAACTACCCCATAAGCACACGAAAACTACCAACAAAGCTACCTCACTAACTACACCATAACCACACGAAAACTACCAACAAAGCTACCTCACTAACGACCCCATAACCACACGAAAACTACCAACAAAGCTACCTCACTAACTACCCCATAACCACACGAAAACTACCAACAAAGCTACCTCACTAACTACCCCACAACCACACGAAAACTACCAACAAAGCTACCTCACTAACTACCCCATAACCACACGAAAACTACCAACAAAGCTACCTCACTAACTACCCCATAACCACACGAAAACTACCAACAAAGCTACCTCACTAACTACCCCATAACCACACGAAAACTACCAACAAAACTACCTCACTAACTACCCCATAACCACACCAAAACTACCAACAAAGCTACCTCACTAACTACCCCATAACCACACGAAAACTACCAACAAAACTACCTCACTAACTACCCCATAACCACACGAAAACTACCAACAAAGCCACCTCACTAACTACCCCATAACCACACGAAAACTACCAACAAAGCCACCTCACTAACTACCCCATAACCACACGAAAACTACCAACAAAGCCACCTCACTAACTACCCCATAACGACACGAAAACTACCAACAAAGCCACCTCACTAACTACCTCATAACCACACGAAAACTACCAACAAAGCCACCTCACTAACTACCCCATAACCACACGAAAACTACCAACAGAATTACCTCACTAACTACCCCATAACCACACCAAAACTACCAACGAAAATTCCTCACTAACTACCCCACAACCACACGAAAACTACCAACAAAACCACCTCACTAACTACCCCATAACCACACGAAAACTACCAACAAAGCTACCTCACTAACTACCCCATAACCACACGAAAACTACCAACAGAATTACCTCACTAACTACCCCATAACCACACCAAAACACACGAAAACTACCTCACTAACTACCCCCATACCACACGAAAACTACCTCACTAACTACCCCATAACCACACGCCCTTAAACCACCATTACAACCCACCGCCAGCGCCGCGCACACAAAGACCCGAGTGTTGGCCGCCCTCAGCATAAGGTCAAGCCGGCGAGTTTTACAAAGTATTTCTCCGCCCATTTACAAGGGTTTAATCATACGCCGCTGTCTTCTGTCTCTTGGCTGAGAAGGTGACAAATTTACGGGCGGGAACATCGACTGTTGTTTTGTCTGTTCGCGCCACTGTTGGGATTTTTACAGGGGGACTTTTGCGTGTATGGGAGATATATTTAGGTGTATGTATGTCTGTATGATATATATATATGTATGTATGTATAAGTATATATATATTGTGTGCGTGTGTGTGTGTGTGTGCGTGTGCGTGTGTGTGTGTGTGTGTGCGTCTGTATGTGTATGTATATGTATGTACGTTTGTGTATATATAAATGTGTGTGTGTGCGTGTTTGTAAAAGTACAGGAACGCAAAGCACAAACAAACACACACACACAATCGCCCCCAGAGACGTGCAGGTTAAGTGATCTCACTTATTATATGGACATGTCGGCCCATCGGGTGTGCAACAGTCCCGCCGCGTGGCCATCTGATATGTCCGACCCGGCCTTATTCGGCGCTCTTGCTCGCTCTTTCTTTCTCTTTTTTTCTCTCTTTCTCTTTTCGTTCTTTTTCTTGCTTTCTTTTTCTCATTTTTTCGTTCTTTCTTTTTTTCATTTTCTTTTTTTCTTTCTTTCTCTTTCTCTCGCTTTCGCTCTAGCTTTTTCTCTTTCTCTTTCTCTCTCTCTCTCTCTCTCTCTCTCTCTCTCTCTCTCTCTCTCTCTCTCTCTCCCTCCCTTCCTCCCTCCCTCTCCCTCCTCTCCCTCTCCCTCCTTCTCTCCCTCTCTCTCTGTCTCTCCCTCTCTCCCTCTCCCTCTCCCTCCCTCTCTCTCCCTCCCTCTACCCCACCCTCCTCCCCTCTCCCTCTCCCTCACACATAGGCATATAAACAAAACGATTTTTCTTTTTAATTCCAAAGAGGTTTAGCAAAAAAAAAAAAAAAAAACGATTAAAACCCATCACAGTGAAACGATTATGTGATTAAAAGGCCTCTTGAGTGAACGTTCTACGGTGTTCATTCTGGTGTTCTTCGGCTGTTCTCGACGCTGACAAATGAACCCGGCTGAGGCGTTCACGTTTTACCCTTTGGCGGGGAGGGACGGGTGGAGGTAGGGTGGGGGGTGGGGGTAGTTGTGTTGGTGCGTGTATGCGTGTGTCTGCATGTATGCGTGTATGTGTGTGTGTGTGTGTATGTGTGTGTCTGTATGTATGCGTTTATGTATGTATGTGGTATGTGTTTATATTGAAGGAAGCATGTATATACTTTCGCATACAAATGCATACACTCACGTGTACATATATACATAGGGATATACATAAACATTTACACATATACATGGCTGGTTCACATGCATGTCTCACTCTCTCTCTCTCTATTTATCTATCTGTGTATATATCTACCTCTCTGTCTATCTGTCTATCTATCTACCTATCTATCTGTCTGTCTATCTATATGTCCATTTATCTACCCATCTATCTAACTCATTCCTTCACTACCCTTTCTCCCCTCTCTATCCTCATTTACCTCCCCTCCTCCTACCCTCTTCCTTCAACCTCTCCTCCCTCTATCCTTCCTCTCCCTCTTTCCTTTCCCCTCCCCTTAATCTTCTCCTTCTCCCCCTCCCTTCCTCCCTTCCCCCCCTCTCTTCTTCTCCCAACTCCTCCCCCAACCCCACCTTCCTCCCCTCCACCCTTGCACTCCCTCCTTCCCCAAACCCCTAACCCTCTCCCTTCACCCCTTACCCCCACCCCACCCCCTACTCATTACCCCCACCCCACCCCCTACTCATTACCCCTCACCCCAGACCGCAATCACGCCACCTTAATAAATGGAAATAAAAAGGAACATAGACCAAAAATGGATTCCAGATTTTGGCACGCCTGTCATTACCTTCTTTCGTACAATTAATCTTCCTAATTGTTTACTAATTATCTTTTGCAAAGGTCTGTGCCATATTTCATCGCGTTGCCTGTAAGTAGCGGAGGCGGTGGCAAGAAATCGGTTGTTGCTGGCACTGGCCCTGAGAATGGCACTGGGGGTAAATGGGGTTGGTGTTTCATGAGAGTGGTTGTGGAAGAAGGTGTGTGTATCCTGTTTTTATTTCGTTTTTCTCTCTTATTTTTCATTCTCACTCTCATTCTCTCTCTCTCTCCCTCTCCCTCTCTCTCTCTCTCTCTCTCTCTCTCTCTCTCTCTCTCTCTCTCTAT
Source organism: Penaeus vannamei (assembly GCF_042767895.1). Lineage (NCBI taxonomy): Eukaryota > Metazoa > Arthropoda > Malacostraca > Decapoda > Penaeidae > Penaeus > Penaeus vannamei. The sequence continues at coordinate 32,316,956 of NC_091578.1, read as the reverse complement.
CTATCTATCTATCTATCTATCTATCTATCTATCTATCTATCTATCTATCTATCTATCTATCTATCTATCTATCTATCTATCTCTCTCTCTCTCTCTCTCTCTCTCTCTCTCTCTCTCTCTCTCTCTCTCTCTCTCTCTCTCTCTCTCTCTCTCTCCTCACGGTTCACCTGATTTATGAGTTTTATTCAACCCCTTTTTTATTCCCGCAGTTAATTAATCTGATTAAATTTAAAAACAAAAAAAGACATATCCGGCACACAGCAGATCCAAAATTTTATGAAATCCGGTTAAAAGAATATCTAATTTTCAGGTTATTGGGCTTCTTCTTTGTATTGTCCTCGAAAACAAGTCTGAATAGATAATCGAGTTAAAAAAAGTCTTGGTATTGTCTTACTAGTAATGAGGGGAGGGTTATTGTCGTAAAAAAAGGAAAAGGGAAAATTTGATAAAAAGAGGGGGATAGGGGAGAAGCGAAAAGGGGAAAGGTGGAAAGAATAAGCGAGAAAGATAAAGGGGAGAGGGAAGGAGGGAGGAAGAGAGATAATGAGAGGGAGAGAGAGAGAGAGAGAGAGAGAGAGAGAGAGAGAGAGAGGAAGTCATAGATAAAAACAAGAACTAGGAGGAGAAACAATAAAAAAAATGATTGATAGACAGCCAGAGACATAGAGAGACAAGACAAACACACACACACAAACAAACAAACAAACAGAGATAGAAACACACAGAGAATAAGTAATAATTAAAAACCAAGGACATGGACAAACATACACAAACAAACAAACAGAGATAAAAACACACAGAGAATGAGTAATAATTAAAAACCAAGGACAAGGACAAACACACACACTCACACGCACACATACACACAAAAAAAAAGCAGATAGATACAGACAAAGAGAAAGTAATAGTTAAATAAAAAACCAAGACCGATGAAGAGAAAAGATAAATAGATAGATAGATAGATAGATAGATAGATAGATAGATAGATAGATAGATAGATAGATAGATAGATAGATAGATAGATAGATAGATAGATAGATAGAGAAAGCACACCCATACCTAAGACTCCAACGCATCAACAGAAAATAGATACAGACAAAGAGAAAGTAATAAATAAAAAAACAAGACCGACGAAGAGAAAAGATAAATAGATAGAGAGATAGATAGATAGATAGATAGATAGATAGATAGAGAAAGCACACCCATACCTAAGACTCCAACGCATCAGCAGGAAATAGATACAGACAAAGAGAAAGTAATAATTAAATAAAAAACCAAGACCGATGAAGAGAAAAGATGAATAGATAGACAGATAGATAGAGAAAAGACAACGATACATCACCGGTCGACAAGGATAAATTAATCCCAGTCGACATGTTGGATCAAGTTTTTGATGTTTTGACGAAGATTAACATCGGTGTCTTGATATCAATTGACCTTTCTGCTCTTTCCATTAGCCGTCTCTATGTTTTCATTCGTTTTTCTCAATTTGTTTTTTTTTTCTTTTTTTTTTGGGGGGTGGGTGTTTTTGGTTCGAAATTTGGCCATCTGTCTTTCTGTCGGTGGGGGTGTATTTATGTGTATTCGACCGTTTGTGTTTGTTTGTGTGTGTGTGTGGATGGGTGGATGGGTGTGTGTGTTTGTGTGTGTGTGTGGATGGGTGGGTGTGTTTGTGTGTGTGTGTTTGTGTGTGTGTGTGTGTTTGTGTTTGTGTGTAAGTGCGTGTGTGTTTGTGTACATGTTTGTGTGTTTGTGTGTGTGTTTGCGAATTAACAGTGAAATAAAATACTAAGATAGTTCTTGAGAAAATAGATCTATATATCTTTGTTTACTTTTCTTTGAATGAGAAAGCTCCCAGCTGATCTTCGCTCGGACAAGAATTCTCAACAAGAAAGCTGTTTCTATACATAAGAAAAACGTTCCTACAATGGTCTTGTCCAAGAATGTTTTTAACTTGTACAAGAAATCCATTTTTTTCTCGAAATAACACTGATTTGTACAAGAAATTCCTTAACTGCTAGAATACCCTTGACTTACACAAGAAATATCTTCACTCCCGAATAACCTTTGACCTTTAACCTTTGAAATATGTTCCTTTCTTGATTATCCTTATTTTCACAGAAAAAAACTGTCAGAATCACGTTATTTTGCACATGAAAACTAACCTTTCGTAAAATATCCGTGCTCGGTACAAGAACCTCCCGCCATGTCCTTGACTCGTAAAATAAATCTGCTTCTTGCTGTGTACAAGAAATCCCACCGCTAGCAAATGTTTTTGTACAAGAAACTCATCCATAATATGTACAAGATGCTCTTGTACAAAAATTTCTCCGCTCCCTTGTACAAGATATCCAAAACTCCCTCGTGTAACAAATTCATCGCTCTTTTGTACAAGAACCCTAACATTTCCTTGTACAAAAAAACATCCCTCCCTTGTACAAGAATCCCATCTCTCCCTTTGTACAAGAACCCCATCTCTCCCTTGTACAAAACCCCCATCTCTCCCTTGTACAAGAACCCCATCTCTCCCTTGTACAAGAACCCCATCTCTCCCTTGTACAAGAACTCCATCTCTCCCTTGTACAAGACCCCTATCTCCCCCTTGTACAAAAAAAATCTCACCTTGTACAAGAATCCCATCTCTCCCTTGTACAAGAACCCCATCTCTCCCTTGTACAAGAACCCCATCTCTCCCTTGTACAAAACCCCCACCTCCCCTTGTACAAGAACCCCATCTCCCCTTGTACAAGACCCCCATCTCCCCTTGTACAAGACCCCCATCTCTCCCTTGTACAAACCCCCATCTCTCCCTTGTACAAGACCCCCATCTCTCCCTTGTACAAAACCCCCATCTCTCCCTTGTACAAGAACCCCATCTCTCCCTTGTACAAGAACCCCATCTCTCCCTTGTACAAGATCCCCATCTCTCCCTTGTACAAAACCCCCATCTCTCCCTTGTACAAGACCCCATTCCCCCCACCCCACCCACCACCCCACCACCCCACCCCCTCCATACGCTCCCGATCTCCCGTACGGTCGCATTTCCGCCCCGTACATTAGGGCCAATCACCACTAGCTAATGTCTGATCCTCACGGTCGGCCAGTCTCCGCTATTATTTGGGCGTCGCGGTTGGCCAGCGACAGTCAGCCCGCGCCGGCACCGTGTGTAATAGAGGGACGTCTGGCTAATTGAAAAATATGTATGTCGTTGCAGGTATAATTGGCCGGGGGGGGTCTCGTCGGCTGTCGCCCTCTGTCGTCCTTCTCTCCCCTCTCCCTCTCTCTGCTTCCTCGCTCTTCCCTCTACCTCTTTCTGCTTCCTCCTTCTTCCCTCTCACTTCTCTTCTCTCTCCTTCCTCTCTCTTCCCTCTCACTTCTCTTCTCTCTCCTTCCTCTCTTTTCCCTCTCCCTCTCTTTGCTTCCTCCCTCTTCCCTCTCCCCTCCTCCCTCTCTTCTCTGTTCCCTCGTTCCTCTCTCTTCCCTCTCCCCTCTCCCTTCTCTTCTCTCAGTTGTTTATTTATTCCTCTCAACCCTTCTCCCTTCTTTCCTTCTTCCCCTTTCCCCTCCTCCCTCTCCCCTCTCTCTTCTTTTCTCTCTTCTTTCCTTTTTTCTCTCTTCCCTTTCTCCTCTTTCCTTCCTTTCCTCTCTCCTCCTCCATCTCTTCTCTCTCCTCCTCCCTCCTTCCTCTCTTATCTCCCCACTTTCCTTCCTCCCCTCCCCCCTTCCACTTTTTCTTTTTCGCTCATAATACTCGTTCTCTTCTCTTTTCTCCGTTTTCTCTCCTCTCCCTTCTCCCCCATTCGCTTATCCGTGTCCTTCTCTATTTTCTCCCTTTCTCTCCTTTCACCTAATCTTCAGAAGCACCTTCTCTCTTTCTTATCTATCCTTTCTCCTATCTGTGCCTCCCTCCGTCTTCTGCTATCCCCTATTCTCTTTCTATCTCCTTTTTGCCCGTTTTCTCTCCTAACTAACTTCTCTATCCACCCTTCTCTATTTTGTCTATCCCTTTCCCCTTCTATTTATCCCTTCGTAACTCCTCCTTCCCTCCTTCTTATCAAGTCCCTACCCTCCCCCTTCCCCCTCCTACCTACCCCTTCTTTTCTGCCCCCTCCCCCTTCCTCCTGTACCCCATCCCTTCCCTCCATACCCCTCCCTAGGCTACCCCCTCCCCCTTCCCTTCCTCCTCTACCTCTTCTTATCTCTCCCCATACCCCCTCCCCTGTCCTCTTTACCCCTCCCATCTTCTCATCTCCCCCTCCCCCCTTCCCCCCACCCCTTCTTATCTCTCCCCTACCCCCTCCCCTGTCCTCTCTTACCCCTCCTATCTACTCCTTATCTCCCCCTCCCCCCTTCCCCCCTTCACTTTTCCCCCACTCCTTATCTCCCCCCTACCCCCTCCCCTGCCCTCTTTACCCCTCCTATCTACTCCTTATCTTCCCCCTTCACCCCCTTCACCTTCCCCCACCCCTTCTTATCTCTCCCCTACCACCTCCCCTGCCTTCTTTACCCCTCCTATCTACTCCTCATCTCCCCCTCCCCCCTTCCCCCCTTCCCCCTTCACCTTCCCCCCACCCCTTCTTATCTCTCCCCTACCCCCTCCCCTGCCTTCTTTACCCCTCCTATCTACTCCTCCTCTCCCCCTCCCCCTTCCCCCTTCCCCCCTTCACCTTCCCCCACCCCTTCTTATCTCTCCCCTACCCCTCTCCCCTGCCCTATCACTTTTACCCCTTCCCTATCCTACTCCCTTATCTTCCCCCTTACCCCCCTTACCCCCCTTCCTCCCTTCACCCCCCCCCCCACCCCAGTGATCAGGGTTCTATAAGGTTTGGTTGTAAAGCCGGGTATATGGGCCTCGCGAATCACCCTGTTGCCAAGCCTGTGATGAAGTACCAATTAATACCAGTTTTGTGGAAGATAGCTTATGACCCTGTGACACGCCAGGCCACCCCCTCCCCCTCCCCTCCTCCCCCCGCCTCCTACCCCTACCTCTCCATCCCCTCTCTTTTTTTTTTCTTTTTATTCCTTATTCTCTATCGCTCCCTCCCTCCTCTCTCTCTTCTTTTCTCTTTTTGTCTTTATTCCTTATTCTCCATCGCTCCCTCCCTCCTCTCTCTCTTTTTATCTTTTTCTCTTTATTCCTTAACCCCCATCGCTCAAGCCCCTTCCCTCCCTCTCTCTCTTCCCATATTCCTTCCCTTATTTCTCTCATATTTCTGTCTTCCCCTATTCCCTCTCCCATATTCCCTCCTCCTCTCCTCCTTCCCCGCTCTCTGTCCCTCTTTCTCCTCATTCCTTTCCCTCTCCCTTCCCTCCCCTTCTCTCTTTTCCCTTATTCCTCTCCCCTCCCTCCCCTCATTCCTCTCCCCTCCTTCCCTTCTCTCTTCCCCTCATCCCTCCCTCCCCTCCCTCTCTCCTCCGTATCCATAACCCCAACTCCCCTACTCCACTCACCCCCTCCCCCCTACCTACCTATCTAACGCCAACCTATCATAATTTCCATCATAGTGATAATGATAAGAATTTATTTTATAGTGATATTATGACAGTGATGGTGATGATGGTGGTGGGGATGATGATGATGATGATGGTGGTGATGATGATGGTGATGATAATGATGATGGTGGTGGTGGTGATGATGATGATAATGATAATGATGATGATGGTGATAATGATAATGATGATGATGGTGATAATGATAATGATGATGATGGTGGTGGTGGTGATGTGATTATGATGATGAATAATTGACTGATTGATAGATTAATGATGATTGGCGATGATGATGATGATAATTATTACAGTAATGATGATGATGATAATAACTTCTATAGTGATAATAATCATATCTGAACCAATTATGTCAACTTTGAAAGAACAATATTAAATGGACTTTTTCTTTTCTTTTTTGTCACGCGTTAAAACTGGGTTCATTGGTTTTGTGTATTTGTTTGTTTTATATATCTTTTTTTATTCATGAATTATTTATCTATTTTCGATTTGTTTTTTATATTTTCTTTACTTTTCTATCGATGTCTGTCTAAGGTTTCTACGTCATCATGACGTCACGGTATGTTGGCGGCCATGTTTGTTTACATACAGAGTGATGTGGGAACTTCAGTCAATTTATTCGCTTTTCGGTCTGTTTTTTCTCTTTCTTTCTTTCTTTCTTTAAGTGAAAAGTGAAAAATGCCACATATCTGTTGTGTGATACCGTGTCTTCTTTGTCTTTTTTCGTAAAAGAAAAACTGACATAAAATGACATTGATAATAAAACAAGAGAATAAGTGACTGACATAAAGAAGAAAAAAAATAATAATAATTTGGCGAGTGCAAGTCGAACTACAAACAACTGGCGAGTCTGTGGGAAGCACCTCATTTCAGGTAATGGTTTTGCTCTATTGTGTTTCGAAAGGCAGTTTTCTTTTGTAACTTGATATTAATTTAGAAAAGGTTCTTGCTCTCTGATGAATTACTTGCTATTTTTTACTGTTCGCAATAGGTACGGTTTGTTATGTTTTGTTTTGAGGTCAGAGCCAAGATGTCTCCGCGACCTCCGCGTCTGTCGGCTCTGAGGTAAAGGCCAACAGATTTCCGCATTGTATAAGATCACGAAAAATATAGAGCTTCAAACTTTTTTTTTTTTTTTTTTTTGTGGATTTGAACGTTTATTCTGACTAGGTTATGGGATCTAATGTCACATATGTCGAGATCCAAGACGGAAAAGGTGGCATACCAACCTGAAATAAATTCTGCATAGTGCATGTGTACCTACATTAGATATTTTCTTGTTTGTTTGTGTTTTTAAGGTGATGGAAAATGGCCAAAAGTACAAGTTTAAAGCAATTTTGTAAGATATTAATATTTTAAGTTCCTTTGGCGTAAGGTTACATCTTTCTCTTCTGTTTTTATCCTATCAAAGATTTTTTTTCTCTCTTTTATTTTATTATTTGATGTTTTGTGGTTTGCGAAGTCATTTGTTTTGGGATTCGGCGACGAATGGTCGATAAAGAAAAAAAAAAAGATTCCCTTATATAACGTCGCATACACATAATATTTTATTTTTCTTAGAGAGAGAGAGAAAGAAATAAAGAAAGTGAGTGAAAGAGAGAGAGAGAGAGAAGGAGAGAGGAAGAAAGTGAGAGAGAGAGAGAGAGAGACAGAGGCGAGTATGAGAGAGAGAGAGAGAAAGGCAGAAAGAAAGAAAAAAAGGAAAGAAAGAAAGAAAGAGAAAAAGAAGAAGAGACAGATCAAGAGAAAAAAAAAAACGAAAAACAAAGACAGAAACAGAAAAAAAAGAAAAAGAGAGATAGAGGGGGGGTGCCTTCCCATATAGAACAAGACCTGTCGCAGAAAGGTCTAGCCCAGTAAGTCGACGGTTCCTTAAAGACGGCAAAAGAAACGGGGGAAGCCCACTTAGTGCAGAGGAGAAGGAGCCCTGCACGCGATGGCTTCCAGACCCGGATGTTTATGTTTATTTCGTGACGTCATTACAGCTGCCGAAAAGGAGCCGGTGGGGCATTCCTTCCCCGTTGTCAGATACGGTTTTTTATTCATTTTTTTGAAGTCGTACACAAACACACATAAGCACTCGCATATATATATATGTGTGTGTGTGTGCGTGTGTGTGTATGTGTGTGTGAGGGTGTGTGTGAGCGTGCGTTCGTGCGTGTGTACGTGTGTGTGTGTGTGTGTGTGTGTGTGTGCATGTGTGTGTGTGTGCGTGTGTACGTGTGTGTATATGTGTGTGTGTGTGTATGTGATATATGTATATGTAATGTATATCGCATATATATGTATTGTAGAGAGAGAGAGAAAGAGAAGAGAGAGAGAGAAAGAGAGAGAGAGAGAGAGAGAGAGACAGAGACAGAGAGAAAGAGGGAGCACAAACAGCTCAAGCGCGGCTGGCGACGACGCACAAAGTATGCAAATACCCTTGTTGGTCCCGAGTTTCGTGTAATATTAAAAACACATGTAGGTAGATGAACGGGGGGGGTAGAGGTAGAAGGGAGGGGTTAGAAGCAAGGAGGAGGGGAGGAGGGAGGGAGCGAGGGGAAGGGAGGCAGGTGAAAGAAGGGAGAGGGAGAGGAAGAGAGGGCGGGAAGGAGGGTGAAGAAAGAAGGCAGGTGAGGGAATG
>NC_091578.1:32291322-32293822 GCF_042767895.1 Penaeus vannamei | reverse complement strand
ACTCCTTATAACCTGCGAAATACACCGAAATATAACTTGTAACCTGCAAAATACAGCAAACTACAACAAATTCCTATAACCTTTGCAATACAACACCCTATAACCCGTAAAATACAGCAAAATACAACCCCCCTGTAACCAGCGAAACACCGAAATACATCTCCCTATAGCCTGCGAAATACAGCGAAATACAACAACCTCCCCCCTCCCTGTAACCTTCGAAATACAGCGAAATACAACACCCCCCTCCCTGTAACCTTCGAAATACAGCGAAATACAACACCCCCCTCCCTGTAACCTTCGAAATACAGCGAAATACAACGCCCCCTCCCTCTCCCTGTAACCTGCGAAATTCAGCGAAATACAACACCCCCCCGCCCCCTCCCTATAACCTGCGAAATACAGCGAAATACAACAACAACCCCCCTCCGTCCCTCCCTATAACCTGCGAAATACAAACGAAATACAACAACCCCCCCCCCGCTCCCTCCCTGTAACCTGCGAAATACAGCGAAATACAACAACCCCCCCCCCTCCACCCTCATAACCCGCGACCTAACCCCGCCGTACCCGCCGACTACCTCCGAGTCCGGTTGTTGCCAAGAACCTCAAACTCAGTTATCATGTCCAATTATCGGGTATCATTCTGCCTCATTTTTTTTATTTATTGCTGTGTCACTTTCTCATGATTAGCTGCTGTGATGTGATCGCTTGTTGGCGTTAAAGAAAAAAGAAAAAAAAGGGGGGGAGGGTGAGAGAGAGAGAGAAAGAAGGGGGGTGAGAGGGAAGGGGGAGAGAAAGAAAGAGGGGGGTGAGAGGAGAGGGGAAGGGAGAGAGGAGAAAGGGGAATGGAGAGGGAGAGAGAGAGAGGTAGGGGGGGAGGGGGAGATAGCAGGGAGAGGGAGAAAAGGGAATAGAGAGGAAGGGGGATGGAGGGAGGGGGGATGGAGGGAGGGTGAAAGAGAGAGAGAAAGGGGAATGGGAAAGTAGAAAAGAGAGACAAACAGACAAACAGAAAACGAAAAAAAAAGAAAAAAAGACAAATGAACGAGACAGAAAGGAAGAAAGAAAGAGCCAGCACTCCCTTCCCCTCCCTACCTCCCCACTCCCCACCCCACACCCCACCCTCCCCCACACCCCACACACCCCACACCCTCAACAATGAACTTTTGTATCTCGTTCCCACCTGTTGCTCGTCCGTTGAACACACCCGCACGATAACCTCCCCCCCACCCCCAACCCCCACCCCACCCCCCCCCCCCCCCCCTCCCCCCCACCCCCCCCCCCCCGCCCCACCGCCCCCACCGTCTTGGGTCGTGCCCGCGGGCGTGAGATATGCACCCGTTGTGTGTTTTGACTCGGTAAACAACTGATCATTTTCTGCCGTGTTCCCGTTTTTGCTCGTTTTTTTCTCGTTTTTTAGTTGTTTTTTGTTTTGTTTTGTTTGTTTTCTCTCGTCTTTTTCTCGTTTTTAGTTGTTGTTTTTTGTTTTGTTTTGTTTTCTCGTTTGTTTTGTTTTGTTTCTCTCTCTCTCTTTTTGTTTGTTTGTTCTTTCTCTTTTTTATTATTTCTTTGTCTCTGTTTCTTTCTTTCTCTTTCTGTTTGTTCTCTTTCTCTCTCTCTATCTCTTTATTCTCTCTCTTTCTCTTTATTATCTCTCTCTCTCTATTCTCTCTCTCTATTCTCTCTCTCTCTCTCTCCCTCTCTCTCTCTCTCTCTTCCTCCTTCCCTCCCTCCCTTCCTCCTTCCCTCCCTCCCTCCCTCCCTCTCCCTCTCCCTCTCCCTCTCCCACTCCCACTCCCACTCCCACTCCCACTCCCACTCCCACTCCCTCCCTCCCTCCCTCTCCCTATCCCTATCCCTCTCCCTATCCCTCCTTCCTTCCCTCCCTTCCTCCCTCCCTCCTCCGTCTCTCTCTTTATTCTCCCTCTCTCTTATTTTTTTCTTCTCACATCAAAATACGAAAATAGAAATAGATCTTAAAAGAGTAATTATAAGGTAGCCTCTTTCCTCTTGCCTCTTTCCTCGCTTGGTTGGGAGGACAGAATCCAGGGGGGGGGGGGGTGAGGTTGGTGCAGTTAGGTAAGCCCCCTCCCCCCTCTCTCTCCCCCTTCTCCCTACTCTCTCTTTTCTCTTTTCCCATGCCCTCCCTTCTTCTCTGTTTCTCTCTATCCTTTTTTCTCTTTTCCCTCTCTCCCTTCTACTCCTTCCTCCCTTCCCTCCCTTCTCCCTACTCTCCTTCCTTCCTACTCCCCCTTCACCCCCTCTCCCCCTCCCTTCTCTCCCCTCACTCCCTCTCCCTTCTCCCCCTCTATTCCCTCCCTTCTCCCTACTCTCCTCCTCCAACTCTCCCTCCTCCCCCTTCTCCCTCCTCCCCTTCTCCCCCTCACTCCTCCACCTTCTCCCCATCCCTATTCTCCCTCACTCCCTCCCCTCCTAGATGATAAGTGGTCTATGATAACCTGCTACGAGAAGTTTCTATCAAATTGCCTGTGATAAC
>NC_091578.1:32281322-32286322 GCF_042767895.1 Penaeus vannamei | reverse complement strand
CTTACCTCTGCCTCAATTCTCTCATTTCTTCTTTACTTCCTCATCATTTCTCTCATTCTCCCTCACCTCAATTCTCTCATTCTTCCTCAATTCTCTCATTTCTTCCTCACCTCCTCCTCAATTCTCTCATTCTCCCTCATTTCCTCCTCATTTCTCTCGTTCCTTCATCACCTCCTCCTCAATTCTCTAATTCTTCCTCATTTCCTCCTCATTTCTCTAATTTTTCCTCACCTCTTCCTCAGTTCTCTCATTTCTTCCTCACTTCCTCCTCATTTCTCTCATTTCTTCCTCACCTCCTCCTCAATTCTCTCATTCTTCCTCACTTCCTCCTCAGTTCTCACATATCTCCCTGACCTCCTCCTCAATTCTCTCATTCTTCCTCACTTCCTCCTCAGTTCTCACATATCTCCCTGACCTCCTCCTCAATTCTCTCATTTCTTCCTCACTTCCTAATCAATTCTCTCATTCTTCCTCACTTTCTCAATTCTCTTATTCTTCCTCCTCATTTCTCTCGTTCCTTCCTCACCTCCTCACTCAATTCTCTCATTTCTTCCTCACCTCCTCCTCATTTTTCTCATTTCTTCAGTCTTCTCCGTGCACCGGGTATACCACGTGATGTCCATTGCAACAAGTTAGAAAGTATTTTGTTTACAGTCTGTGCACATATTGAAGATATATTGATAGATGCATAGATAGGTACACAGATAGATAGGGATAGAAAAGGTGGTGGTGGTGGTGGTGGTGTGTGTGTGTGTGTGTGTGCGTGTGTTTGTGTGTTTTCTTTCTTTTCATGTGTTTCTCTGTTTCTTTTTTCTCTCATTTTCTCATTCTCTCTCTCTCTCTCTCTCTCTCTCTCTCTCTCTCTCTCTCTCTCTCTCTCTCTCTCTCTCTCTCTCTCTCTCTCTCTCTCTCTCTCTCTCTCTCTCTCTCTCACACACACACACACAACCATACGTGGGTGGGTATATATGTGTGTGTGTGTTTGTGTGCGTGTTTGCATACGTGTGGGTGTGTTTCATGTATGTTAGCGTGCGTATGTGTGTGATTCTATGTATACATAAGTATTATGTATACACACACACACACATTTTAGCAAAAAGAAGACCTGTCCTGTCCAATGCAACAGAAAATATCAAATTGCATGAAAAAAAAAGAAATAAAAGGAAAACAAAATGAAAAACATGAAAGGAAAAAAAAAAGAAATGAAAGAAAAAAGGGGGAAAAACATGAATGGAAAGAAATAAAAGGAAAAAAGATGAAAAACATGAAAGGGGAAAAAAAAAAGAAATAAAAGAAAAAAAAGGGAAAAAAACATACGTCCTCAAGTTAAGCGGATGTGGCGACTCGTCACCCGTGACGCCCACCTCTTCCCCCGCTCACTCCTCACCCCCCACCCCGCCCACCTCAAGGAACTGGCAAGGTACGATGGGCGTTCTGCTTCATCACGAGGTTCTCGGGATAAGGTGTGGGCGTGAGGGAGGGGATGTGGTGGGCGTGAATGGGCGTGTGGGCGGGCGGGTTAAGGTGTGGGTGAGGTTTCGGGTGTTGTGCATGGGCGTGGGTGGGGGATATGTGGTGGGCGTGAATGGGCGTGTGGGCGGGCGGGTTAAGGTGTGGGTGAGGTTTCGGGTGTTGTGCATGGGCGTGGGTGGGGGATATGTGGTGGGCGTGAATTGGAGTGTGAGGTCGGGTAAGGGTCTGGGAGGGATGTGTGGATAGGTGTAGATGTGAACGTGGGCGTAGGTGGGCGGGTTAGGGTGTGGATGAGGTGTCGGGTGTTGTGCATGGGCGTGGGTGGGTTGTTCTGGATGGGCGTTTGGGGTGTGGGCGGGAAGGATGTATTTTTGTACGTATGTCTGTGGGCGTGTATGTGATCATGGATGAGTTGGTGGATTTGTGGGCGTGTGGGGGGGGGGGGGAGGGGGTGATCAGGATTTGGGTACAATATACTTACTAAAAACAAAAAACAACAAAAAAAAAACTTTTTTTTCCCCAAATCCGATCAATATTTTTCATTAATTTTCTAATCCGAACAATAATTTCCAATTTATAAATACCAAGACATTTCGAGATCAAAATGGATAGAGAGTGACATTCTGAGAGAGAGAGAGAGAGAGAGAGAGAGAGAGAGAGAGCACATACCTATAAAGGTAGATAGATAGTTAAAGAGAGAAAAAATAGATAGAGGAAAAGATAGAGAGAGAGAGAGAGAGCAAAAAAAAAGAGAAAAAAAGAAAGATAGATAGAGAGAGAGAGAACCAAAAAAGATAGAGAGGAAAAGATAGATAGAGAGAGAAAAAAAATAGATAGAGAGAGAGAGACAAAAAATAGATTGAGAGAGCGAGAGAGCAAAAAAAAAAAAAAAAAAAAAAAAATAGATGGAGAGAAAAAGAGATCCCGAAAAAAGAGGTCCGGTGACCAAAAGACCGAAAAGGGAGACCAAAAACGGAAATCGTTGACCACCGATGCTATTACGTCTCCTGTCGCGTTCCATCACGCCTCCGAACGCCCTTGGGCAGATAGCCTCAGTGTAGTCTAAGTGTAGTCTCAGTGTAATTCCAGTGAAGTCTCTGTGTTGTCTTAGTGTAATTTCAGTGTAGTCTCAGTTTAATTTCAGTGTAGTCTTTGTGTAGTCTCAGTGTATTTTCAGTGTAGCTTCGGTGTAGTCTCAGTGTATTTTCAGTGTAATTTCAGTGTAACTTCAGTGTAATTTCAGTGCAGTCTCAGTGTAATTTCAGTGCAGTCTCAGTGTAGTCTCTGTGTTGTTTTAGTATAGTCTTAGTGTATTCTCAGTGTCGTCTTAGCAAAGTCTCAGTCTAATTTCAGTGTAGTCTCGGTGTATTCCTCAGTATAGTCTCAGTCTAACTTCAGTTTAGTCTCGGTCTAGCTTGCATTAAGGTGTAGTCAGACTTCAGTATAGTTTTGGGTGTAATTTTAAGGCAATTCATCTGTATTCACCGTGTAGTGTCGGCCTATTAAAGTGTTGTCTCACTGTATTCTTGCTGAAGTCTAGGTTTAGTCAGTGTAGTCTCAGTGTATCAAGGTGTAGGTCTTGATGTAGTCTCGATGTATAAAATGGGGTCCAGTCACAGGTATGAAGAAACTGGCAACTCATTATTTCAGTCTTTGTTCTGGTATAATCAGCTGATGCTTAAAACCGATGTTCAGATAGGTTTATATATTCTGGAAAATGATACGCAGATTTTATTATTATTATTATTATTATTATTATTATTATTATTATTATTATTATTATTATTATCATTATTGAAATTAATTGCTTTTAACAACACCCTCTTGAACTTTGGAAAAATATACTTAAGTACACTCTTGATACACGTGGCGGAATGCAGATTTAACCTCGATCATTTCACCAGAAATTCCCGTGCGAAAATATTCAGTCTAATTATGAGGGTGTTGAGCGATGAAGACAAAGTAGTGGAAAAGAAAGAAAGAAAAGACGTGATTTGTTTTTGTGAATAGATTATAGAGATCGCGGGAGGAGCAAAAAAACAAAAACAAAATGGCGGCAAAGGCGGGAAAAGAAAACGAAAAAAATGGCGGGAAAAAAGAGCGGGAAAGGAAAGACGGTGATGAACTACAACATCGGATGGGAAGATAAAACTCATATTTATTTTATTTAGACTTAGTACGACTTGAAAAGGATAGAAAAACTAGATAATGAGGAATAGAATAACGAACACATCAGAGAGCTCGAAAAAACAAGGTGATAACAAGTAAATATTGACTTAGTGTTCGCTTGATTGGCGAATGAGATCCTAAAATTACACAAATAGAGAAGAAAGTCCATCCTCTTATTAAGACCGGCCTTATCCCTCTCGCCTATCGGAAAATAAACACACAAGGATCTTATATTTCTCTTTGGACGAGGGGGAGGGGGGGGAGGGAGAGCGGAGGCGGTCCTTGAGCGAGGCTGAGGTCCTTCGAGGTTAAATCCGGTAATCCTTCGCTACTCGAGCCAAGGACTCTAAAAGTCACTCTCTGATTTCTGGAGGATTACACAGGATCGTGTCCTTGTCGCTCGCTCTCTCTGTCTCTTGATTCTGTCTCTGCTCCGTCTCTGTCTGTCTCTATCTCTCCTTCCTTTTCTTCTCTCTTCTCTCTGCTCTCTTCTCTCTTCTCTCTTCTCTCTTCTCTCTTCTCTCTCTCTCTTCTCTCTCTCTTCTCTCTCTCTTCTCTCTTCTCTCTCTCTCTCTCTCTCTCTCTCTCTCTCTCTCTCTCTCTCTCTCTCTCTCTCTCTCTCTCTCTCTCTCTCTCTCTCTCTCTCTCTCTCTCTCTCTCTCTCTCTCTCTCTCTCTCTCTCTCTCTCTCTCTCTCTCTCTCTCTCTCTCTCTCTCTCTCTCTCTCTCTCTCTCTCTCTCTCTCTCTCTCTCTCGTTCTCTCTCTCTCTCTCTCTCTCTCTCTCTCTCTCTCTCTCTCTCTCTCTCTCTCTCTCTCTCTCTCTCTCTCTCTCTCTCTCTCTCTCTCTCTCTCTCTCTCTCTCTCTCTCTCTCTCTTTCTCTCTCTCTCTCTCTCTCTCTCTCTCTCTCTCTCTCCCTCTCTCTCCTCTCTCCCCGCTTCTGAGAATATGTTCTAGAACATTTATTTAACAATCAGTAAACGCACTCGTGATGTAAACATCTTTAGACAGTGTCAGCTTACTGTACGTGTCAAAACAGAAAGATAAAAAAAAAAAAAATCTGATTCTATTCAAAAGAGACGAACATTCATGAAGCTTCGAAACATGGTCTCGAGACGATTCGAAATGTTACGAAGATTTTTGAAAGCTGAATCACTTTTTTTTTTCTTAATTACAAGTCAATTTCGTTGGACTCCTTTCTTATCTTTTATTGTAAGCTATTATCCTCCTCCACTTACATAGTAAATGCGTTTGTTTCCATTTAATTCGAAACGAACATGGATGGATGATTCGAAAAAATCAAGCCCGGAGAATTTGAAGTGCGAATTAAGTCTCGAAATTTCGTTCAGTTGTTCGGACT
>NC_091578.1:32273822-32276322 GCF_042767895.1 Penaeus vannamei | reverse complement strand
TTTTTTTTTTTTTTTGGGGGGGATTTGTTTATAGTTTTTTTAATGTTTGGAGAATTTATTTATAGTTTTTTTAATGTTTGGAGAATTTATTTATGGGGTTAATGCTGATGTTTGGAGAATTTATTTATAGTTTTTTTTTTTTTTTTTTTTTTGGGGGGGGGGATTTGTTTATAGTTTTTTTTTAATGTTTGGAGAATTTATTTATAGGATTTTATCTGATGTTTGGAGAGTTTGATGGGGCTAATTCTGATGTTTGGAGAATTTGTTGATAAGGTTTATGCTGGTGTTTATAGAATTTATTTATAGTTTTTTTTTTTTTTGGGGGGGGAGAATTTGTTTATAGTTTTTTTTCTAATGTTTGGAGAATTTATTTAAAAGGTTTATACTGGTTTGGAGAATTTGTTAATAGGATTTATGCTGATGCTTACAGAATTTATTTATAGGACTTATGCTAATGTTTTTACAGAATCTATTAATAGGGTTAATGCTGATGTTTGAAGAATTTGTTGATGGGGTTTATGCTGATGTCTGGAGAATTTAAGTAAAGGGTTTATTCTGATGTTTTGAGAATTTGTTAATAGGGTTTGTGCTGGTATTGGAGAATTTATTTGTAGCTCCGATGTTTGTAGAATTTAGTAATAGGTTTATTCTAATGTTTGGAGAATTTGTTTATTGGGTTTTCGTTCGATGCTTGGAAAATTTATAAGTGGAATTTATTCCGATGCTAGAGAATATATTAATAGGATTTATTCTGGAGCCAAAGATGATAGTAATATAAGATGATAGTTATGAGTTATGATATGAAGTAGATTATAGCTATAACGATATGAAATAGATTATTGCTTTAATAGGTAGAAGGTGGTGGTTATGATGATACAAATCATAACTATTATCAGTTACATTTATTAGTAATAAAAGTTATTCTTTGTTATAATAACGTTACAGACTTTAGGGGGGGGACAAATATTAATAATAATTATAATAGAAAAACGTTTAAAGCTGTTTTTATTTTCTCTAAAATATAAGCAGGGCATTTTCTTCTCCCTCCTCCATCTATACCGTTAACATAATTGACTTCCCGATCGACGATCATAATGTACTTAGACTCAAAAGCGAACATAAGGTCATTGGAGATGTGATAGACAGGGTGGCTGGCAAGAGCTGACGGTTCTCGAGACAAGGAGATGCTGACAAGGAGGATGCTGACGAAGGGGGCTGATTGATGGCAGTCGGCTGACGTCAAGGTTGGGGGTTCCCGGGCGCCGAGGTTCGAGGGAGGTGGGAGGTGGGGGAGGGGGAGGTTGGAGGGAGGAGGAGGGGAAGGAGGTTGGGGTTGGAGGGGGAGGGGAGGAGAGTTGGAGGGAGAGGGAGGGGGGTGATAATGGAGACATGGGGTAGGATGTAACGGGGAAGGAATGAACATTATGTTGATATGGTTTTGGTATTGTGCACGTACACGAACACGCACGCACACGCACACATAAACACAAACAAAAACACACACACACAAGCAAGCAAAAAAAAACAAAAAAAACATAACATATGCTTGTGTGTGTGTGTATATATATATATATATATATATATATATATATATATGTATATATATATATATATATATATATATATATATATAATACATATATGTACACACATATATATATGCTATAGTTATGGCGGCCAGGGTACGCAATTTTTTTAATCAATGATAAAATTAACTAACCCCCCTCTTAATTAGACTCCCAAGCCAGGAACAGATAAAAAAAAAGATATAGAGAAGGATAAATTGATACGAAAGATAGACGTTTAAAAAAGAGGATTAATAAATTTTTAAGAATATACTGCATAGAGAATTGGTGAACGAACTTAACAATAGACAACATGTAAAAATAACTAAGATAGGCAAGAATTTTATAGACTTAAATATGGATTTTATGGACAGAAGAATGCACGTGAATAGAGTTTAATAAAAGACAAAAATAGTTTCCCCTGAAAAGGAGATTTCTTCGGGTTTTTCAGTGACTGGCTTCGGTTTAAATTACTTTTAATTGCAGATAATCACCGACCGATTGAACATTTCCTAAGATCTGGTAAAGAATTATCGGTTTGTTGATCATTATTGCATATTGCTCTAAGGTTGAATACCAATATGAATTCCACTGATCCTAGGATTCAGAATTCTTTTTATTTTAGAATTCGTTAAAAATACTAAAATCAGAATTTTCAAAGGAATACTGCTTTATAGCAAGAAAATGGATATGATGCATTGTTAGAATTCATTGAAAATACCAAAATATAAATACTGAATAATGCTTTTTATCAAGAGAAATTTTAATATATAGTTAGAATTCATTGAAAATACCAAAATATAAATACTGAATAATGTTTTTTTATCAAGAGAAATTTGAATATATAGATAGAATTCATTGAAAATACCAAAATATAAATACTGAATAGTGCTTTTTATCAAGAGAAATTTTGATATATAGTTATATTTCATTGA
>NC_091578.1:32258822-32266322 GCF_042767895.1 Penaeus vannamei | reverse complement strand
GCGCTGTTGAGGGTGGGGTGGTGTTGGGGAAGAAAGGAGGGTAGCCGTTAGTGGTGGAGGGATGGTGTTGGGGGAGGGAGGGAGGGAGGGAGGGTAGCAGTTAATGTGAAGAGGGGATTAGGAGGGGTGGTGTTGGGGAGAGGGAAGAAGGGTAGCCGATAGTGGGGGAGGGGATGTAGGAAGGGTGATGTTGGGGAAGGGAAGGAGGCTCGCCGTTAATGTTGGAGGGATGGTGTTGGGGGAGAGGAGAGTAGCCATTAGTGGGGGAGGGGTGCAGGGGGTCGCCGTCAGTGGTGGAGGGAAGCAGGAGTGGTGGTGTTGTGGGAGGGAAGGACCTCGCCGATTACTGGGGGAGGGGAATTGGTGTTGGGGAGAGGCAGGGTGTAGGGGGTCGCCGTCAGTGGGGGAGGGGTGCAGGAGGGTTTATGTCGGGGGAGGGAAGGAGGGTGGTGTGGTGTTGGGGGAGGGGAAACTCGCCGTCAGTGGGGGAGGGGGTGCAGGAGGGTTTATGTTGGGGGAGGGAAGGAGGGTGTGGTGTTTGGGGAGGGGTGCAGGGGGTCGCCGTCAGTGGGGGAGGGGTGCAGGGAGGGTTTATGTTGGGGGGAGGGAAGGAGGGGTGGTGTTTGGGAGGAGGGGAGGAGGAGTGGGTGTTGGGGGAGGGGTGCAGGAGGGTCACCGTCAAGTGGGGGAGGGGTGCAGGAAGGTTTATGTCGGGGGGAGGGAAGGGAGGGTTGTGTTGGGGGAGGGTCGCCTGTCAGTGGGGGAGGGGTGCAGGAGGGTTTATGTTGGGGGAGGGAAGGAGGGGTGGTGTGGGGGAGGGGTGCAGGGGGGTCGCCGTCAGTGGGGGGAGGGTGTGCAGGAGGGTTTATGTTGGGGGAGGGAAGGAGGGGTGGTGTTGGGGGAGGGTGAGGAGGATGTGGTGTTGGGGGAGGGGTGCAGGGGGTCACCGTCAGTGGGGGAGGGGTGCAGGAAGGTTTATGTCGGGGAGGGAAGGGGGGTTGGTGTTGGGGAGGGTCGCCGTCAGTGGGGGAGGGGTGCAGGAGGGTTTATGTTGGGGGAGGGGTGCAGGGGATCGCCGTCAGTGGGGGGGGGGGGGAGGGTGTAAGATTCGCCGTCAGATGGGGAGGGGGTGGAGGGGGTCGCCGTCAGTGGGGGAGGGGGTGCAGGAGAGTTTATGTTGGGGGAGGGAAGGAGGGGGAGTGTTGGGGGAAGAAAGGACGCTCGCCCTTAGTGTTGGAGGCGTGCAGGGGGTCGCCGTCAGTAGGGGAGTGGGCATGGGTGTTGGGGGAGGGCAGAAGGGGTGGTGTTGCCCCACTAGTGATGACGGGGATATATGGATGCCTATGTCGGCTCGCGGGCTCTCATCACCCCGGCGGTCAAACATGGCGGCCCGAAGACGCTCCTCCTATCTCGTGGCGTCTTAATCTTCGGCGTTCCTTCTCCTCTTCTTTGCTCTCTTGCTCTTTATTCTGTTTTTTTCTTTCTTTCTTTAATTCGTTCTGTCTTTTATTGTTTCTTTCTTTTTTTCTTTCTTTTATTTTTTTCTTTCTTTCTTTCTTTTATTCTTTCTTTTTTCTTTCATTCTTTCTTTTCTTTCGCTCCTTTCTTTTTCGTTCTCTTTCTCTTTATTCTGTTCTTCATTATCCTCTTTCTTCTTTCTTGTTTTTCTTTCCCTCGATACCCTCTCTTTTTCGTTCTCTTCCTCTTTATTCTGTTCTTCATTATTCTTTCTTCTTTTTGCTTTTCTTTCGCTATACCCTTCTTCGTTCTCCTTCTCTTTATTCTTATTTCTTCTTTTTGCTTTTCTTTCTCCTACTCGTTAGCTATAAATTGCTAATTCTTATTCTGTCCTTCCGTTCTTCTTCCCTACCTTTCCTCTATTCCTCTTCATCTTCCTCTTCGTCTTTTTATTCCTTCCTTTACTCCCTGATTCCTTGTCTACACTCTTTTTCTTTCTCCTTCTCCCTTCCTCCTTCTCCTTTCCCCACCCTCCCTCGTGCCCCCTCTCCTTCCTCCTCACTCCCCCTCTATTTCTCCTCTTCCTTCGTGCCCTTCCCCCTCCCCCTTATACTCCAGATATCCCCTCTATCCTTGTACCTCCCCATCCACTCCCACCTCACCTTCCCCTCCCCTCCCAACCCCCTCCTCCCCACTTACCCCCATTTCCTATCTGCTCTCTCTCTCTCTTACCTCTCTCTCCTCACCTTTCTCTCTCTCTCTCTCTCTCCTCTCTCTCTCATCTCTCCTTCTCTCTCCTCCCAACCCCCTCCCTCCCACCCCATTTCTCTCTCTCTCTCCTCTCTCTCTCTCTCCCCCTCTCTCTCTCTCTCTCTCTCTCGTCTCTCTCTCTCTCTCTCTGTCTCTCTCTCTCTCTCTCTCTCTCCCTCTCTTTCTCTCTCTCCTTTCCTTTTCCCTTTCCTTTACCCTCTCCCTCTCCCTCTTCCCTCATCCTCATCCTTATCCTATCCCTCATCCGTTTCCTACCCTCACTCTCTTTCCACCCCTCACCCTTCTTCCTCACCCCCTCTCCCCACCCCTTCTTCCTCACTCCCTACCCCCTCTCCCCCACCCCATCTTCCCACCACTCCCTACCCCCTCTCCCCCACCTCCTTCTCCCTCACTCCCAACCCTCCCAACCACCCTCTCCCCCAACCGCCCTCCCCCCAACCCTCCCTCTCCACCCACACCCTCTCTCCTCCGACAGCGTGTAATCTCACCCCCTCCCCCCACCGATAAACATATAAATAAATAAATATATATATATATATATATATATATATATATATATATATATATATATATATATATATATATAATTAAGCCACCGGGAGTCTTAATTCGAACAACGCGCCTAACGATCGTGAGGTAATTGCCACCTCGACTGTGCCACGTGTATGACGAGGCGATGGCCGGGCGCGGTGTCATGCGGGGAGGGATGTGCAGGACTTTTTTTTTCTTTTTTTTCTGTCTTTTTTCTGTTTTTTGTTTTCTTTTCTTTTTTAATGTTTTTGTTTTTTTCTGTTTTTTTTCTGTTTTTCTGTTTTTTCCGTTTTTTTTTGTTTTGTTTTTTTCTTTTTTTTTCTTTTTGTTGTTGTTTTCTCTCTTTTTCTTTTCTTTTTTTTTCTTTTCTTTTCTTTTCTCTTTTTTTATTGTCTTTTCTGATCCTTTTTTTCTCTTTTTTTTCTTTTTTTCTTTCTTTGTTTTTCTTTTTTTCAGTTTTTTTCTTTTTTTCTCTCGCTCTCTCTTTTTCCTCTCTTTTTCTTTTCTTTTCTTTTCTTTCTTCTTTTCTTTTTCTTTTTTTCTTTTTTTTTTTTTTCTTTTTCTTAGTTTCGTGGTAGAGGTGGATATGACCTGGGGTGGATGTGTTGTGGTGGATGTGGGTGAGTTGAGGTGGATGTGGATGGGTGAAGGTGGATATGGGTGAGTTGAGGTGGATGTGTTGTGGTGGATCGGCTCTGGTGGATGTATCTGACCCCACTAGGGATTAAGGCAAAGATAAAGATGTGGGTATGCTGTGGTGGTGGATGTTCCCCTATCCTCTTCCCCCCTTTCTCTCTCCTCTTCCCCTCTTTCTCTTTCCTCCTCCTCCTATCTTTCTCTTTCCTCCTCCTCCTATCTTTCTCTTTCCTCCTCCTCCTATCTGTTCTCCCTTTCACTCTTCCTCCTATCCTTTCTTTCCTCTCCTCCTCCTCCTCACTCCTCCTATCTTTCTCTTTCCTCCTCCTCCTATCTTTCTCTTTCCTCCTCCTCCTATCTTTCACTTTCCTCCTCCTCCTATCTTTCTCTTTCCTCCTCCTCCTATCTTTCACTTTCCTCCCTCCCTCCCTGTATCTTTCTACTTTTCCTCTCCTCTCCTATCTTTCACTTTTTCCTCCTCCTCCTATCTTTCTCTTTCCTCCTCCTCCTATCTTTCTCTTTCCTCCTCCTCCTATCTTTCTCAGTTCTTAATTCTCATCACATTCCCCAAACCTATCCTTATCCTCTCCCCACCCCCACACTATCCCTTCTACTGTGTCTATATATCCTCCCTCTCCCCTTTTCCCCACCCTCACTTTCTCTTCTTCCCCTATTCCCATCCCCCCAATTACTACCCCCTTCTCCTCTCCTCCCCTAATCCCTCTCCTTTTATCTTTTCCGAATTTCCTATCCCTTTCTCTTCCCCCCCCCCCCTCCCCCAACATAACCCACCTCTTCCTTCAATATTCGCCTCCCCTCCATCTTTCCCTCCCCCCATCACCTTTCTGCCTCCTCATCACAGTCCCACCTCTCCCTATCTCTCCTATCCCTATATCCCCCACTCCCCCTATCCCCTTACCCGCCTCTCCCCCTCTCCCCATCCCCCTATCCCAATCCTCCATCCCCCTCTCCCCCATCTCTCTATCACCCTATTCCCCTCTCCCCATCCTCCCTCTATCTCCCACCTCTCCCCATCTCCCTATCCCCCCATCCCCATCCCCCGCTCCCATCTCCTCCTATCCCCCCTCTCCCCCATCCCCCTATCCTTCGTCTCCCCCTCTCCCCACCCCCTTACCACCCCCCCCCCTCTATACCAACGAAGTCACCCTTACTTATTACGAAGATCAAGTGCCCGAATCCCTCCCCCTCCCCCCTCCCCCCCCCCCCCTCCAAAGTGCCAATTTGGTGCCTCGACTCGATCCTATCAAGACTGGCCTGCGTCTGAGAAAGTGTGGATTCTTAATGGTACTTATTCAAGGTGCTTTCTCTCGCTATTCCGGCTGTCTGGTTGTCTGGTGCTGTCTGTCTGTCTGTCTGTCTGTCTGTCCCTGTTTGTTTGTGTGTATGTATGTATGTATGTATGTATGTATGTATGTATATATATATATATATATATATATATATATATATATATATGTATATATATATATATATATATATATATAATAATATATATATATATATAGATATATATATATATATATTTATATATATATATATATATAATCTGTGTGTGTGTGTGCGTGTGTGTGTGTGTGTGTGTGTGTGTGTGTGTGTGTGTGTGTGTGTGTTGTGTGTGTGTGTGTGTGTGCATGTATATGTATATATATATTTATATATATATATATATATATATATATATATATATATATATATATATATATATATATATATATAGAGAGAGAGAGAGAGAGAGAGAGAGAGAGAGAGAGAGAGAGAGACAGACAGACAGTCAGACAGACAGACAGACAGACAGACAGACAGACAGACAGAAAAGGAGAAATACAAAATAAAAAAAGAAAGAAAGAGAGAAAAAAAATTAAAAAAATCCAAAAAAGAGAGTAAGAGAGATTCTACCCTTACCTAAGCATACCACGCCGAGCCGCCCACAGACGCACATACATGCATATAAACACATACCTCATTTACTCGGCTTCGACCCGTAAACATTCCTCTGGGTTGTTCACCTCCAAACCACATGATCTTGGAACTAGTTGATCTAGAAAGCGCCTAGCCTCTCGGACCTCGCCTAGCACCTAGATTCTGGAAATAAGGATGTCTTTGCTATATATTTGCAGTTTGTTGAATAACGTGGAAAATAGATTTCTTGTAAGGTTTCTTCATGTTTTTTTTATGTTATGGTGTAAGGAATTTGTATCTATGTCTATCTATGGATCTTTCTATCTGTTTATCTACCTATATGTCTATGTCTATGTATCTCTGGCTATCTATCCATCTGTCTATCTATCTATAAACACACACACACACACACACACACACACACACACACACACACACACACACACACACACATATGCGCAGACCCACTTACTTTTTAACTTGTTTTATTTGCGAGTCATTTAACAGCAATGAATGTCTATTCAAGCGTGATACTTAACACATAATTCTTTTTTTTTCGCTGTCTCTCTCTCTTTGTCTTTTCTTGTATCTGTAGAATTATTTATCAGTTCAGTCTTTTTTTCAGCGCTGCTACAAATTGGTCTGCTGTATATATATGAGTAATTTCATCTCTCTCTGTCTTTCTTTCTTTCTTTTTCTTTCTTTCTTTTTCTTTCTTTCTTTCTTTCTTTCTTTCTTTCTTTCTTTCTCTCTCTCGCTCTCTCCCTCACTCCCTCTCTCCCTCTCTCCCTCTCTCCCTCTCTCTCCCTCTCTCCTTCCACCTCATCCCCTTCTCCCCCTCCCCCCACTCCCTCCTCCTCCTCCTCCTCCTCCTCCTCCTCCTCCTCCTCCTCCTCCTCCTCCACCTCCCTCCTCCTCCTCCTCCTCCTCCTCCTCCACCTCCTCCTCTCCTCCTCCCTCCTCCTCCCTCCTCCTCCTCCTCCTCCCCTCTCCACTTCTCCCCCTCCCCCACTCCCTCCTCCTCCTCCTCCCTATCCCCCCTCCTCCTCCTCCTTCCTCCTCTCTCTTCCTCCTCCTCCTCCCCCTCCCCCCCACTCCCTCCCTCCTCCCCCTCCTCCCCCTCCCCCACGCCATCCCTCCTCCACTCCTCCTCCTCCTCCCCCCTCCTCCTCCTCCCTCCTCCCTCCTCCTCCTCCTCCTCCTCCTCCTCCTCTCCCCCTCTCCCCTCCTCCTCCTCCTCCTCCTCCTCCTCCTCCTCCTCCTCCCCCTCCCTCCCGTATATCAACAATTTTAAAGAACTTGATTACCAATAATCCCCCATTGAACTGCAATACGGAATCAATTAATTATTTCCTATTAATTTATTTCCTATTAATTTATTCCTATTAATCTATTTCCTATTAGATACACTCCCCGCCGGCCTTTAATAATGGAATTAGATACACTTAAAACTACACTTTAACTTGTGCATTAGGGCTGGGTCTTGCCGGGAGATTCGGGTTTATAATAAGGTTTATTTTGGGTTAGGGTAGCTTCTTGCGTGTGTTCATTGTGTTGTTATTGTCGTTTTTAGTTTTTTTTTTTTTTTTTTTTGAGATGTATAATCAAAATTTTTTTTTTTTTTTTTTTTTTTTTTGAGGAAAGCTTTTTTTTTATAACAAAGTGTTGAATATTTGGATTAATGTGGTTTATTTGGAGTTATATTTTCTTTATATTATTATCAATGTTATGATTATTGTGTTATTATTAGTAGTAGTAGTAATCATATGATCATTTATCATTATATTTATCATTATTATTATTTTTTTTTTTTTTGTGTCATATTTCATCATCTTCCACCACCACCACCACCTGCTACAGCTGTTGTTCCAACTCCTCCTCCTCCACTTCCACCACCTCCGCATCCACCTCCTCCTCCTACTTCTTCTTCTTCTCCTTCTTCTCCTTCTTCTTCTTCTTCTTCTTCTTCTTCTTTTCTTCTTCTTCTTCTTCTTCTTCTTCTTCTTCTTCTTCTTCTTCCTTCTTCTTCTTCTTCTTCGTCTTCTTCTTCTTCTTCTTCTTCTTCTTCTTCTTCTTCTCCTCCTCCTCCTCCTTCTCCCTTCCTCCTTCTCCTTCTCCTTCTCCTCCTTCTCCTTCTCCTTCTCCTTCTCCTTCTCCTTCTCCTTCTTCCTCTTCCTCTTCCCC
>NC_091578.1:32224386-32233322 GCF_042767895.1 Penaeus vannamei | reverse complement strand
GTACGGTGCACTAGGGGGGCCCACGGTGAATACTTACATGGAAGGGAAGTGAGTACGTGTGCACGTAGGGCAGGGCACACACACGGGTGAATACTTACATGGAAGGGAAGTGAGTACGTGTGCACGTAGGGCAGGACGCACACACGGGTGAATACTTACATGGAAGGGAAGTGAGTACGTGTGCACGTAGGGCAGGGCACACACACGGGTGAATACTTACATGGAAGGGAAGTGAGTACGTGTGCACGTAGGGCAGGACGCACACACGGGCGAATACGTACATGGGAGGGAAGTGAGTACGTGTGCACGTGGGGCAGGGCGCACACACGGGTGAATACTTACATGGAAGGGAAGTGAGTACGTGTGCACGTAGGGCAGGACGCACACACGGACGAATTACTGTACATAGAGTGGAAGTGAGTACGTATGTATCGAAAGGGCAGGACGCACACACGGGCGAATATTTACATGGGAGGGAAGTGCGTACATGGGCACGCGGGGCAGGACGCACACACGGGCGAATACGTACATGGGAGGGGAGCGAGTACGTGTGCACTTAGGGCAGGACGCACACACGGGTGAATACGTACATGGGAGGGAAGTGTACGTGTGCACGTAGGGCAGGACGCACACACGGGCGAATACTTACATGGGAGGGAAGTGAGTACGTGTGCACGTAGGGCAGGACGCACACACGGGCGAATACGTACATGGGAGGGAAGTGAGTACGTGTGCACGTAGGGCAGGACGCACACACGGGCGAATACGTACATGGGAGGGAAGTGAGTACGTGTGCACTTGGGGCAGGACGCACACACGGGCGAATACGTACATGGGAGGGAAGTGAGCACGTGTGCACTTGGGGCAGGACGCACACACGGGTGGATACGTACATGGGAGGGAAGTGCGTACGTGTGCACGTATGCGATAAGCACATGGACGAAAATGCACGTTCTCGCATTTTGGGCAGATTCATGTAAGAATATTGATATATTTACACACAATGGGATATACATGCACATTCTCCCTCTCTATGTCTATCTATATCTATCTATCTATCTATAAACACACACACACACAGTCGCATTCACACAAGCCCCCCCCTCCAACAACCCAATCCCTCCATTCACAAACTCCCACATACAACCCTCCCACCCCCATACTCACAACCCTCCCACTCCCCCACACCCACAGCATGTCCCTCCCCCTGTTCCATTACACAACACTTCTCCCACCCCCACACATTGGTCAACCTCCTCCCACCTCCACCCCTGACTTGCCAGTCAAACCTCCCCCACCTCCACACTCACAGCCCTCCCCACCCCACCCCCACACTCACAACCCTCCCCACCCCCACACTTCACAGCCCCCCCCTCTTCCTACCACCCCACACTCACAAACCCCTCCCCCTCAACACACAGAACCCCCTCCCTCCCTCCACACATTTCTTACCCACCCACCCACCCCCACACACACAACCCTCCTTCCCACCCACACCCTCACAACCCCTCCCCACCCCAACACAGCACAACTCCTCCCACTGCCTCCTCCACTTCCCCACATCACATCCTCCCACCACCCAATTCCACCCCACCCACCACACAATTTCATCTCCCCACATCCCCATTTCACACCCTCACAAACCTCCCTATTCCACCCCCTCCACACACACAACTCTCCACCCCAATCATCCATCTACACAAACCCTCCCACCCACCCCCACCTATTGATTACACAACCCTCCCACCCCTACCC
This sequence comes from Penaeus vannamei, assembly GCF_042767895.1. Classification (NCBI taxonomy): domain Eukaryota; kingdom Metazoa; phylum Arthropoda; class Malacostraca; order Decapoda; family Penaeidae; genus Penaeus; species Penaeus vannamei. The sequence goes on along the minus strand of NC_091578.1, from coordinate 32,231,567 downwards.
CCACACAACTCCTCCCACCCCCCACCCACCACACAATCCCCCTGCACACACAAATCCTCCTCTGATTTCCACCCACCCCCACACAACCCTCCCACCCACCCACCCCCATCTCATTTACTTACAACCTCTACCCACACCCCCCACACCCCCACCCCTCCACCCCCACACCTGCGCGAAACCCCCACAAACCTGTATGATAAGACAAGACTGACCCTCATTTTGCGTTGCAGAGTTGACAGAGTCTTGCAACTGTTCGGAATATTGCATGAGCTTGAGACAATATCGCACTTGGCGATCGACCACTCTGGGGACTTGGCTGCGCTAGGAATTGGGGGGTGGGGTGATGGGGAGAAAAGGGGGGGGAGTGATGGGGAGAGATGGGGGGGGGGGTTACAGAGGGGAGTGTGGGGAGATGGGGAAGGGGAGGTGGGGATGGGGGGATTGGGAGAAGAGGGAGGGGTATGGGGAGAGATGGGGGAGGGGCAGATGGGGTATGGGGGGGACTTGGGGAGAAGAGGGAGGGTATGGGGAGAATGAGGGAGGAAGGGAGGTATGGGGGAGATGGGGGAGGGAGAGGGGGTATGATGAGATGGGGAGGGTATGGGGAGATAGGGGGTATAGAGAGAAAGAGGGGGAATGGGGGAGTGTGAGGAGATGGGGAGGGGAAGGGGGGTATGGGGAGATGGGGGAGTGATGGGGGTTAGTGTGGGGAACTGAATAGGGATTAGGGTAGGGAGGAGATTAGGGGGTTGCCGGGGGTGGGGGGATTAGGGGCGTAGTATAGGAAGTAAATGGGGAGTGGGAGTGGATGGGGGATTGAGGTGGGGGATTGGGGGGAGTGTGGGAGTGAATGGGGATGGAGGGAGTGTCTGGGACTTGGGGGAGGGGGTAGGGGAATGCCTGTGAAGGGGAGTTAATAAGTGAGGAATAGGTCAGCGATAGAGGGGAATTAGGGGACGGGAGGGGAAAAGGGGAGTAAAGGAGTGTGGGATTGAATGGGGATTAGGTTAAGGATGGAGGAGCATGATTGGGGATGAGGGGAGTGGTGGGGGCCCTAGGGGGCAAGAGGGTGCAAGGAGAGGCATTTGAATTAGGGGGATGGGGGGAGTGTAGGAGTGATGGAGGAGTGGAAGAGGGATAGAATTAGGGGGTTGGGGGGGGAGTGTAGGAGTGGATGGGGAATTGGAAGAGCAGGTTGGAGTAGGGGAATTTGGACGGAGTAGACAGAGGGGAAAGTGAAGAAAGTGAGAGAGTATAGAAACGGGGGGAGATAAATGAACGGAGGAGCAAGAGAGAAAGGAGAAAAGAGACGATGAGTGGGAGAAAAGAGAGGGGAAAATTATACTAAAGGGGGGGAGTGATGGGGAAAATGGGGAAGAGAGAAGGAAATAAAGAAATGAATAAAAAGAGGACATTGATAGAGGGAGTAGGAGTGAGAAGCGGAGAATAAAGGAGGGAGGAAGGAGAGAAGAGAAAGAAGAGAATTTTATCCTATGTAAAGATACGTGATTTTATCCGATTAAGTCTATAAATAGATATCTTTACAATACGTCCACTAAGAATCTTTCCCTGTTTCTTTTCTCTTTCTTTTTTTTATCATTTTCCTTCTTTCTTTCTTTTTTTCATTATTTTCTTTCTTTCTTTCATTATTTTCTTTCTTTCTTTCTTTTTCTTTCTTCATTATTTTCTTTCTTTCTTTCTTTCTTTTTCTTTTTTCATCATTTTCCCTTTTTTTCTTGCTTTCTTTTTTCCTCATCACATGTAGGTTGCTTTGAGATTAGGAATTTCATCTGTTCATCTGAGAATGAAGGGAATGAGCAGAATGAGAGAATGGAGGAGAATGAGGAAAGTGAAGGTAATGAGAAGAATGAGAGAAATGAGGAGAAAGGAGGAAATAAGGGAACTTAGAAGAAAGAAGGGAATTAAGAAAATTAGGAAAATGAAGGGAATAAGGGATATTGGGAGAATGAAGGGAATGAGGCAAATAAAAATGAAGGGAATGAGCAGAATGAGAGAATGGAGGAAAATGAGGAGAATAAAGGGAATGAGGAGAATAAAGGGAATGAGGAGAATAAAGGGAATGAGGAAAATGAGAATGAAAGAATGAGGAAAGTGAAGGAAATGAGAAGAAGAGAGAAATGAGGAGAAAGAAAGAAATTAAGGAAATTAGAAGAAAGAAGGGAATTAAGAAAATTAGGAAAATGAAGGGAATGAGGGATATTGGGAGAATGAAGGGAATGAGCAGAATGAGAGAATGGAGGAAAATGAGGAAAGTGAAGGGAATGAGGAGAATAAAGGGAATGAGGAAAATGAGAATGAAAGAATGAGGAAAGTGAAGGAAATGAGAAGAATATGAGAAATGAGGAGAATGAAAGAAATTAAGGAAATTAGAAGAAAGAAGGCAATTTTAAAAATAAGGAAAATGAAGGGAATGAGGGATATTGGGAGAATGAAGGGAATGAGGCAAATGTAAATGAAGTGAATGAGCAGAAATGGGGGTTCGGGGGTTGGAATGAAGGAATAGGGGCAAATGTGAGAGTAATTGGAATGTGGGAGAGAAGGAGAGGGGAGGGAAGAGAGAGGGGAAAGAGTGGGAACGAAGAAGGACTATAGGAAGGTAAGGGGAAAGGGGAAGAATGAAGAAAGGAGGAGATGACAGTGAAGGAAGAGGGGAAGATGAAGGAAGGAGGTGGGAGTGAGGGAGGGAAAAGGACAAGGAACATAAACCAGGTGCTTCCACTTCCATTTAACCTATTGAACCCAATTATAAAATTTCTAAATTAAATTACTTTTTCCTAAGAATATTCTGACGGTTGTTAAATGGTAAGGATCTCTTCGTTTTCGTAAATAAATGAGAGTAATTTTGGTTTTATTTCTGGTAAATACCACAATGGTAAGTAATTTATACAAATAATTATGTATCTAGCTATATCTGATAACTCACAGTGCACGCTCATTGGCTAAGCGCGGTGACGTCATTATCTCCGCCCCCTTCCTTGATCCCAACAATTTGTGTGATATTTAATGGTAAGTGTTTTTTAGTGGATTTTCTTTGAAAATGGTTCTGTAATAACAATGATGAAATTATCAAAACTGTGTCGTTTTCTTACTTTCTTTTCTTTTTTTCCTTTCTTTCTTTCTTATTTTTCTTATCTTTTTCTTTTTTTCTTTTTTTTTTTTCTTTTTGTTCATTTTCATCCTTTTCTTTTTCTTTGTTTTTCTTCATCTTTTTTTCTTCCCCCTTTCTTTTTTCTTCTTCCTTTTTTTCTTTCCTTGTCTGATAAAAAGCACAATAAAATATAAATCTCCAATCAAAGGTATTAAAAAGAATAAATAGTTTTACAATGCGTTCTATTAAATCCTTTCTATATGTTTCTCTCTCTCTCTCTCTCTCTCTCTCTCTCTCTCTCTCTCTCTCTCTCTCTCTCTCTCTCTCTCTCTCTCTCTCTCTCTCTCTCTCTCTCTCTCCCTCTCCCTCCCTCCCTCCTCCAACTCTCCCTCCCTTCTTCCTTCCCTTCCTCCCTCCCTCCCTCCCTCCCTTCCTCCTTCCCTCCCTCCCTCCTCTCCCTCTCTCCCTCCCTCCTCCTCCTCCCTCCCTCCTCTCTCCTCCTTCCCTCCCTCCCTCCTCTCTCCCTCTTTCCCTCCTTCCCTCCTTCCCTCCCTCCCTCCCTCCCTCCCTCCCTCCTCTCTCCCTCCTCTCTCCCTCCTTCCCTTCCTCTCTCCCTCCCTCCCTCCCTCCTCTCTCTCTTTCTTTCTTTTTTTTCTTTCTTTTTTCATCTCATGTATGTTGTTCCGAGAATATTTGTGCCATCTATTCATCTGTCATTTACTCTGGGCAGTCGCTATCGGGAATACAAAAGGTTTTATTCTGTTATCAGCATGACATATCTTATAGACTGCATCTCTCTCTCTCTCATACTCTCTCTCTCTCTCTCTCTCTCTCTTCTCTCTCTCCTCTCTTCTCTCTCTCTCTCATCTCTCTCTCTCTCCATCTCTCTCTCTCTCTCTCTCTCTCTTCGTCTTTATCTCCCTCTCTCTCTTTCTACATTTGTCTTTCTCCCGCTCTCTTCCCGTCTTTATCTCCCTCTCTCTCTCTTCCCATATTTGTCTTCCTCCCGCTCTCTTCCCGTCTTTATCTCCCTCTCTCTCTCTTCCCATACTTACTCTTCCCGCTCTCTTCCCCTCTCTCTCTCTTCCTATATTTGTCTTCCTCCCGCGCTCTTCCCGTCTTTATTTTCGTCTCTTATTCTCTCTTCCTGTCTTTATCTTCCTCTCTCTCCTTTTCCGTCTTTATCTTCCTCTTTCCGTTTTCTCGTCTTTAACTTCCTCTCTCTCCCTTCTCTTCTTCCCCTGTTTTTTTTCTTTCCTTCTCTACACCCCTTCCTCCCCATACCCCCCTCCTTACACCCCCATGCCTTCCCCATTATCCTTCCTCACACACCTCGCCCCCTCACACATCATACCCCATCCCCATACCCCCCTCCTCACTCCCATCACCATACCACCCCCATCCCCACCCCTTCCCCCTCCCCATCCCCATCACCTTACCCTACCCCCACCTTCAACCCTCCTCCTCCCTCCCCCACTCACCCTCTTCCCAATCCTCATCACCTTACCCTACCCCCACCTTCCATCCCCCTCCCCCCTCCTTCCATCCCCCTCCCCCCTCCCCCATCCATCCTCTTCCCAATCCCCAGTCCCTCACCCCAACCCACCTCCCCTCTCCCCCTCCTCCACTCCCCCTACTTCCCAATCCCCAGACCCTCACCCCCACCCACCTCCCCTCTCCCCCCTCCCCCACTCCCCCTCTTCCCAATCCCCAGACCCTCACCCCAACCCACCTCCCCCCTCCCCCACCCACCCTCTTCCCAATCCCCAGACCCCCCCACCCCCTCCCCACCAACCTCCCCCTCCCCCTCGCCCCAATCCCCCAGACCCCCCACCCCCTCCCCACCCACTCCACCGTCCCCCATCTCACCCTCTTCCCAATCCCCAGACCCCCCACCCCCACCCACCTCCCCCCTCCCCTCTCCCCCACTCACCCTCTTCCCTAATCCCCCAGACCTCCCACCCCCCCTCCCCACCATCCTCCCCTCCTCCCCCACCCACCCTCTACCCAATCCCCAGACCCCCCCCACCCCCACCCTCCCCCTCCTCCCCCTCCTCCCCAACCCCACACCACATTTTCGCAAGAACCGCAACGCGCGCGAATTAACGGGGTTAAGCGTCCATGTGGCCGGACAATCAATTTGCAAAAATGACCCAACTTTTTTGGAAAAAATTTTCCCCCCAAAAGATCGTTCACGTGAGATACTCCTCTCCTCCTGCAACAGCATCTTGCATTATTCAGATTGCAATGTTCTCTCTGCTTGTGTGTGTTGGTATTTTGTGCAACTGCGGATATCTGTTATCAGTGGGGGCGTGGTGGGGTGGGGGGGGAGGAGGGGGGAGGGGGGGGTAACTGTGCACGTTCGCTTTGTTACGAGAATGAGTTAAAAAAAAAAGTGAGGGAGTGAATGAATGAGTTTAAAAAGTGAGTAAGTGAGTTAAAGAAAAGTGAGTAAGTGAGTGGTTTAAAAAGTGAGTGAATAAATGAGTTTAAAAAGTGAGTAAGTGAGTTAAAGAAAAGTGAGTAAGTGCGTGGTTTAAAAAGGGAGTGAGTGATTGAATGAGTTAAAAAAAAGTGAGTGAGTGAATGAATGAGTTAAAAAAAGTGAGTGAGAATGAATGAGTTAAAAAAGTAAGTGAGTGAGTAAATGAAGAGTTAAAAAAGTGAGTAAGAGTGAATGAATGAGTTAAAAAAGTGAGTGAGAATGAATGAGTTAAAAAAGTGAGTGAGTGAATGAAGAATTTTAAAAGTGAGTAAGTGAGTGAATGAATAGGTATTTGCCTAGATAGATAGATGGATAGATAGAATGAGTAAGAAAAGGAGTATGTGAATTAAGAGATATCTGAATGGATAGATAAATAGATGGATAAAAGATAAAAGTAGAAAAAGTGATTAAGATTATTTAAGATTAGAATATTTGGATCAGATGAATATTCTAATCTTAAATAATCTTAATCATATATATATTTTTTTTTCTACAAACCTGTATAATCTTTATCAACAACTTTACAGTTTTACCACTTTACAGTTTTTTTTTTTTTTTTTTTTTTTTTTTTTTTTTTTTTTTTTTTTTTTTTGCCGCGAGTAAGAAAGGGAAATAGGAGATACATGAAAAAGAATAAGTTGAAGAAGGAAGAGGAAGAAAAGATACAGAGAACACTGAAGATATAAAAAATTAAAAACAACGAGCGAGATAAAAAAAAATAATAATAAATAAATAAATAAATAAATAAATAATAAATTGATAAATAAACGTGTTAGAGTAAAAGAGAAAAAAGGAAAAAATCGGGTATTAATATGAACATTGAAATATATTTAAATTACTGCTATTACTGATACTACCAATAATGATAATTAAAATATTAATAAAAGTAATAATTTATAACCGTAATAGTACTTGTAATCATAATAGTAATAATAATGACAACAATGATTAGAATATAAGTAATAATGATAGGTTATACTACGGATAGTAAAGATTATGTTGATAATAATAATCATGATAATAATAATGATGAATATAAAAATGATGATAATATGACTACCACTGACATAAATGCTGATGATAATAATGATATCAATATCGTCAATATTAATAATAAAAATAAAGTTAATATAAAACGCAATTTAAAGATAAAAAAAAACACGAATACCCCCCCCAAAATTATACCCCCCCCCCCCCCCCAAAGAAGAAAAAAAAAAAAAAAAAAAAAAAAAAAAAAAAAAAAAAAAATATATATATATATATATATATATATAATATATATATATATATATATATATATATATATATGTGTATATATATATATATATATATGTATATATATACATATATTACTCCCTATCCCCCCCAAAAAAAAAAAATATATATGTATATATATATATATATATATATATATATATATACCCCTATCCCCCCAAATATATATATATATATATATATATATATATATATATATATATATATATATTTATACATACTTCCTACCCCCCCCCCCCCCCGCAAAAAAAAAAATTATACTTCCCATTTCCTATTTCCCCCCCCCCCCCCCCCTGCCCCCAGCCCACCATG
>NC_091578.1:32209386-32216886 GCF_042767895.1 Penaeus vannamei | reverse complement strand
AGAGAGAAAAGAGAGAGGAGAGAGAAGAAAGAGAGAGAGGAGAGAGAAGAAAGAGAGAGAGGAGAGAGAAAAGAGAGAGGAGAGAGAAGAGAGAAGAGAGAGGAGAGAGGAGAGAGAGGTGTCTGGCACGATAAAAAAAGAAAAAAAAAAAGAAGGAATAAAGAAAGTTTATGAGATTTGTGATATAGATCCGAGGATATTTTTATTGTTCTTTTTTTTCTTTTTTTTTTTTTTGCGTTTTTGGAAGAGGTTAAGTGCCTTTATTTATTAGTATGTTTTATCTTTTTCTCATTATTATTCTTTTTTGTCCTGTTTTGTGTCTGTTTTAATTATGTTATGTCGTGTGTATTTGTATGTTCGTTGTTTTGTTGTTTATTCAGTTTAATTATTTATTTATTTATTTTATTATTTGCTATTATTTTTTTCTCTTTTGTGATGGTAGAATTTCACGTACATCATGTTCTTGTGTGTATTTGCATTTTCGTTATCTTTTTTATTTGTTGTTTGTTCATTTTGTTTTCTTGGTGTTTTAACGATGATGGGTTTAATTATTTATTTCAATTTTCCTCCATAATTCCATGTTTTTTAACAGACTACATCCCCCCCCCCCCGCCACGCCCATGCCCGTATGTTTCTAGGTCTACATAAGTATACTACATACCCACACTCTGAACTGCGGAAGTGCACACGCACACACACGCTCACGTACACCATGCGCACACGTCTTATGTAAAGTGCACGTAAGCACGCACTTTTGGATGTATATATATACTTTTTTTCCCTTTCTTTTAAGTGATCTTCCATAACCCTCGTTTTATAACATAAATATAGTCATCAGTTAGACAACAGAAATTGTCTAGAAAGAAAAAAATCCTCGTCCTTCCAAGCGCAGACCTTTTCCCTTAGCGCAGAGGAGGCGCCGCGTCCCTCGCCTTCGGAGGCGACCGAAGTCCTCAGCTCCTGCGGACGGCCTTCCGCCGCCGCCGCCTCCTCCTCCTCTGCTCCTGCTGGCGCTCTGCCGCCCGGAGAGCCCTCAGCTCCGCCCTGCGCTGCTCGAGGGGGACGGAGCCCCCTTCGCCTGCTCCGGGCCCAGCGCCTCCAGCTCCCACGCCAGCGTGTCCAGGGCCTGGGGCTCCGCCTGCCTCCGGAGGGCCTGGCGCCGCCGCCAGTTCCTCCTCTTCCTCCTGGCCAGCTGGGCTTCCTCAGGGTCGCGCCCTTCCAGGCCCAGCGCCGCCAGCTGCCCCGCCAGCTGGTCCAGGCGCCGCGACTCCGTGCGGCGGCGCAGAGCCCGGCGCTGACGCTGGCTGCTCTTCCTCCTCTTGGGCCCCTCGGAGGGGGGCTCCGGGGCGCGGGGCTCGCCCCCCGCGCCCACCGCCCTCGCCACGTCCTCGGGGGCGACGGGCTCCTCCTGCTCCTCCTTCTGGTTGGCCTGCTCCTGCTGGCGCTCTGCCCTGCGCTGCTCCAGGTCGCAGTAGGTGAAGCCTCCCGCGGGCGGCTCCACGCACTCCACCTCGCACCGCTCGAGGGCGAGCATGTCCAGGTCGAGCGCGTCGAGGGAGGACGCCCTCGAGGCGGGCGCCGCGTCCGCCTGGGCCTCGAAGGAGTCCACGCCGGGAGGGCGACGGGCTGCGCGCGCGCGAGTGTGTGTGGATGTGTGTGTTTGTGTATTCGCTCGCAGGCTTGTATGTGTGAGCGTGTGTGTGTGTGTTTGAGCGTGTGTGTGTGTGTGTGTGTGTCTGCGTGCATCCGTGTGTGTGTGTGTGTATGCGTGTGTTTGTGTGTGTGTGTCTGCGTGCATCCATGTGTGTGTGTGTGTGTATGCGTGTGTTTGTGTGTGTGTGTGTGGGCGTGTGTGTGTGTATGTGTGTGTGTGTGTTTGAGCGTGTGTGTGTGTGTGTGTCTTCGTGCATCCATGTGTGTGTGTGTGTGTATGCGTGTGTTTGTGTGTGTGTGTGTCTGCGTGCATCCATGTGTGTGTGTGTGTGTATGCGTGTGTTTGTGTGTGTGTGTGTGCGTGTGTGTGTGTGTGTGTATGCGTGTGTGTGTGTGTGTGTGTGTGTGTTTGAGCGTGTGTGTGTGTGTGTGTGTGTATAATAAGTGTATGTGTACGTATATATATATTTGGGACTTGAAAGCTTTCCAGAGCAGAGGCCAGATGAGACTGAGAAAACACGTGTACACCATCATCACCATCATCACCATCTCTTTCTTAAACATCGCGACCACCACCGTAATCAACATCATCATAATCGCCCTCATCACCATCGACATCACCACCACCACTACCACCTTCAACACCATCATCACTATCATCACCATCGTTACCACCACCGCCATCACCACTACCACTACCACCAACACCATCATCACCATCACCACCACCAACACTATCACCATCATCATCATCGACATCACCACCACCACTACCACTAACACCATCACAATCAACACTTTCACCCCCAGCAGCACTATCATCACCACCTGCACTATCACTATCACCACCACCACCATCTTCACCATCACCTCTATCACCACCACCACCATCATTATTACGTTCATAAACCACAAATCACTCGTCTTATGTCCCAAATTCTGGCTTATTATCAACAACTTCTACAACTAAAATTCAGCAACTGATATCACTGCCCCTCGTTGGCGCCACGCTGTCTGGCGCCACTCGCTGTCGTCGGCTGGGAGATGCTTCTGGCTTTTGCGCTGGTGATGTTGAGTAAAATTATTTTGCATTTATGACAGTGTGGTTTAGACCATTGCTAAATTCACCCCATTATCTATTCATATCTGTCTGTGGATATTATTTTGCATTTTAGTGTGGTTTAGAACATTGCTGGAAATGGCTAAATTATCTATATTTATATCTGTCTGTGGATATTATTTTGCATTTGTGAGTGTGGTTTAGATCATTGCTAGAAATGGATAAGATTTTCCCACTATCTATATATATATAAAAATTATTTTAAGTTTTTGTCAGTGTTGTCATAGCTAAGATTCTCCCATTATCTATTTATCTATCTGTCTAAAAATTATTTTTGCATTTTAGTCAGTGTGGTTTAGGTCATTGCTAGAAATAGCTAAAATTCTCCAATCTATTTATCTATCTCTATCGATCTATCTATTTAGCTATCGTTTTATGTCTGTTTATTATAGGTCTTTCTAAGCACGTGTGTCTGATTTTTTTGAGGTGGCTTTTCCACTGTCTCAAAGCCGTAAAGCCGAAATGCTGGCTTAAGCGTTTTTAGGGACGTGTATTTTGTATTATGTGTTTTTTCTTCCTTTCTTTCTTTCTTTCTTCTCTTTCTTTCTTTCTCTCTTCCTTCTCTTTCTTTCTTCTTCTTTCTTTTCTTTTCTTTTTTGTTCTTGATTAATTAAACAGGTTCAGCAATCAAGACTCCGGCTTAAGCCTCTTTCTTGACGTGCAGTTGCTTGCTTTTTCTCGAGAGCAGGGACAAGGGAGCCGAAAATCCGACTTAAACCTCTCCTTTATGCATTTGGTAGTTTTTTCCCCGTTAGTCTCGGACTGAGCAGCCGGAACTTCGGCTTAAGCCCTTTCTTAAATCTACATTTAGTGACTTGTTTCGCACGCTCCAGACTTAATAGCCGTAAAGCCGGTTTAAGCTTCTTTCTGTATGTGAATGATGTAACTTTTCTCCCTGGCGCTGGCTGAGCAGTAGGGACCTCGGCTTAAGCCTTGGTCTGCATAGGAGTTAAGGGGTTTTCTCAGTGACAGCCAGGCAGACGAAACCCCTTGAATCCAGTTGCTTCGCTGCCGGACACTCTAAGGGTGTGGCTAGTAAGGCGCACACGCCCACTTTGCAATGTTCGTATCTCTTTCTAATTAAGCGTTTTTTTTTTTCTTCTTCTTCTTTCCCAATTTAATGTATATGTTTGTCATTTCATATCCTGTATAAAGACGGTAATATATTTCTTTCCTTACACAAAATCTACATCATCTCTTCTCTCTAGGTAGCACATGATGCAGTACAATAATCGTAATAATAATAGCTGTAAGTATTTTCTTAATTTTTATTTTTTTTCTGTTATACAACCTGCGAGACGTCCTCCTTGAAGCCGGCACTCCTTACTTTTTACTTTTTATTGTTTATTTATAGTGCCACGTTCCATATAATGCAATTTTTTTTCTTTCCTGCAATCAAGGCTCACGGATGGTTCATTTCACACGCGTCTATCGATGGAAATGATGGAAAAAAACACACTTCTTTAATGTCCACTTGGTCTATTCCCTCTCTGAGAGATTCGAGGACACGTGGCGAGTCCTGTCCATCAGAAAAAAATTGTCATGACGTCACATTTCCGTCACCCCCTATTTTTTATTCTCATGTCGTCACATTCCCGGCTCTATTATATATTTTTATGACGTCACATTCCCGTCACCCTGGCTGTAATATTATTTTCATGACGTCACGTTCCCGTCACCCCCTATTTTTTATTCTCATGGCGTCACATTCCCGGCTCTATTTTATATTTTTATGACGTCACATTCCCGTCACCCTGGCTCTAATATTATTTTCATGACGTCACATTCCCGTCACCCCGGCCCTACTATCATTTTCATGTCGTCACATTCCCGTCAACCCCTATTTTTTATTTTCATGACGTCACATTCCCGTCAACCCCTATTTTTTATTTTCATGACGTCACCCCGGCCCTACTATTATTTCATGACGTCACATTCCCGTCAACCCCTATTTTTTTATTTTCATGACGTCACATTCCCATCACCCCAAGCCTATATTTTTCATGACGTCATAACCCCATCACCCGTCGCTCGGCCATTGTTTTTTATGACGTCACATTCCCGTCACGTCACCCGTCGCTCGGCCAAGGAGCTAAGTCCGCTCACCGGCTTTTCGGTCTAGGATACAAGGGGTAAGCCACGTCGTATAGTAACTTCCGGCAGCCAGCGAGGAAAGCCGAGTGATTTCACATACAGGAAGTACGCTAATTAGAACGAGGCAATGATAATTAACAAGAGAATTTGATCACCCAGGCCTCCCTGTCAATTACCCCCCCCCTCCCCCTCTTTTCCTCAACTGACCTCATCTGGTCTTTCTCTCTTTCTCTTTTTCTCTCTATCTCTCTTTCTCTCTTTCTCTTCTCTTTTCTCTTCTCTTCTCTTCTCTTCTCTTCTTCTTCTCTTCTCTTCTCTTCTCTTCTCTTCTCTTCTCTTCTCTTCTTCTTCTCTTCTTCTTCTCTTCTTTTCTCTTCTCCTCTCCTCTCTTCCCCTCTCCTCTCCTCTCCTCTCCTCTCCTCTCCTCTCCTCTCCTCTCCTCTTTTTTCCTCTCCTCTCTTCTCTTCTCTGTCATTATCTATATCTATCTATCTATCTATTTATCTATCTATCTATCTATTTATCTATCTATATTTCTTTCGCCTGCCACCCCTACCCTCCCTCTCTGTCTCATCTACTCCTCCTCCCTTCTTTCCTCCTCCTCTCCCATCCTCCCTCCCTCCCTCTCCTTTTTTCGTCTTCCTCCCTTTCCCTCCTTCCATAGCTCCTCCCTCCCTCCTTCTTCCTTCTTCGTGCCCTCCTCCTTCCCTACTTCCTTTCATCCTCCTTCCCTCTTCTTCACCGCTTCCTCCTTCCTAGAAAAACGCTCTTGTCTCTCCTTCCTTCCCTTCCCTCCTCCTTCCCTCTTCCTCCCCTCCTCCTTCCCTCCTCCTTCCCTTCTTCTTCCCCTCCTTCCTTCCCTCCTCCTCCCCTTCTCCTCCCCTCCCTCCTTCCTCCTCATCCTTCCCTCCTCCTTCCCTCCTCCTTCCCTCTTCCTTCCCCCTTCCTCCCCTCCTTCCTTCCTCCCCTCCTCCTTCCCTCCTCTCCCCCTCCTCCTTCCTTCCCCCCCCTCCCCTCCTCCCTCCTTCCTACAGAAACGCGCCTCGACCCAAACCTGTTGTCAACATATTAAACCTCTTTATTTTCCCAAGAATGCTTGCGTTGGCGCAGCGAGTGAGTGAGTCGCGGGCCAACGGGAAAATACACCTGAGAGAGAGAGAGTTTGTTTCGCCGGTGCCTTGTTTACCCGGTACATACCTGAAGATGGCACGCTGTTGTCGTCGGTTTGCGAAAGGGGGGGCGGGTGAGGGGAAGGGGGGTATGAGAAGGGTTGGTGGGGTGGAGGGGGTATGAGTGGGGGGGGACGGGAGGTGGAAGTGGAGGGAGGGGTTGAGGAGGGATGAAGGTGGGGAAGGGTTGGGGGTGGAGGAGGAGGGGACGGGAGGGGTGGAGGGAGGGGTTGAGGAGGATGAAGGTGGGGAAGGGTTGGGGTGGAGGGGAGGGGGTATGAAAGGTTGGTGGGGTGGAGGGAAGGGTTGAGGGGAGGTGGAGGGGTAATGAGTGGGGGTGGGGGAGGTGGGGAAGGGTTGGAGGGAGGGGGAGAGAGGTATGGAAAAGTTGGTGGAAAGGAGGGGGTATGAGGTGGGGTGGGGTAAGATTTAGTAGAGTGGGTGGGAGGAAGAGAGAGGGGGGGTAGAGAGAGATGGGTAGAAAGAGAGAGAGAGAGAGAGATGGGTAGAGAAAAGAGAGAGAGAGAGAAGAGAATGAGAGACTTATTTTGCCTCACAACGTACAATCATTAAGTGACCCAGTTTATATCTCACCAAGTCATGTTTTGTTTTTTCAATTTCGTTTTTTTGAGGGGGTGAGGGAGGGTGAGTGGGGAGGAGGGGAGAAGGAGGAGGGGAAAGATCAGTGAGAGGGGGAGGAGAGAGGGAGAGGAGGAGAAGGAGAGAGGGAGGGAGGAAGAAGGGGAGAGGGTGAAGGAAGAAGTATAGGGGGAGGGAGGGAGAAGGGGAGAGGGAGAGGGAAGACGAAGTATTGTGGGAGGAAGGGAGAAGGGAGAGGAAGAGGAAGGAGAATAAAGGAGGGAGGGAGCGAGAGGGAGAGGGAGAGGGACCAAGAAGTATAGGGGAGGAAGGGAGAAGGGGAGAGGAAGAGGGAAGGAGAATAAAGGAGGGAGGGAGGGAGGGAGGGAAAGGGGAGAGGAAGAGGGAAGGAGAATAAAGAGGAGGGAGGGAGGGAGAAGGGGAGAGGAAGAGGGAAGGAGAATAAAGAGGGAGGGAGGGAGGGAGAGGGAAGACGAAGTATTATGGGAGGAAGGGAGAAAGGGAGAGGAAGAGGGAAGGAGAATAAAGAGGGAGGGAGGGAGGGAGAGGGAACAAGAAGTATTGGGGGAGGGAGGGCGGGAGGGAGAGGGGGAGGGGGTGGAGACTTTGACAGCATTTTGTCTGACGGTAATGGCAGGTTTAGGGACTTGTTTCGAAAATTACTACCGGAATTTTCTTGATGTTTCTTGTTAGTTTAATTCTGCTTTTTTAGGGGTGTGCGTGTGTGTGTGTGTGTGTGTGTGCGTGTGTGTGTGTGTGTGTGTGTGTGCGTGTGTGTGTGTGTGTGTGTGTGGGTGGGTGTGGGTGTGTGTATTTGTGTGTTTGTGTGTTTGTGTGTGTGTGTGTGTGTGTGTGTGCGTGTGT
>NC_091578.1:32189386-32204386 GCF_042767895.1 Penaeus vannamei | reverse complement strand
GGGATAGGGGGGTCCTGGGGAGGAGGCTTGGGGTTTTGTGCGTTTTTAGAGAGTTCGTTTTGTTGTTGTTGTTGTTGTTATGACTGTTGTTATTGTTATTATTATATTTATTATTATTATTATTATTATCATTATTATTATTATTATCACTATTATTATTATTATTATTATTATTATTATTATTATTATTATTATCATCATTATTATTATTACTATTGTTATTGCCGTTGCTGTTATTATTATCATCATCATCATCAACATCATCATTATTGTTGTTACTGTTATTATTGTTCTTATTATTAATATCATATTCATTATTATTATTATTATCATTGCTATTATTATTGTTGTTATTACTGCTATCACTGTTATTATTATTATTATTATTATTATTATCATTATTATTATTTCTTTTTATGAAATAGAGGGTGGGGATAGGGGCATGGGTGTTGTGTTGGGGGGTTGGGGGGAGACATGGGTGTTGGGTAAGGGGTCGGGCTGGGGGGAAGTGGGAGACAATGGGGGGTGGGGTGGGGTCGGGGCATGGGACTAGGGGCGGGGGTGGGGGGGGGGGGAAGGTGCCATACCTCACATTCTTCTTGAGTCATGTCGCGGCTCCTGCTGGCGAATGTACATATGGTCTCATTTATGCGGGGAGTTATGTTGGGGGAGGGGAGGGAGAGGGAGTGGGGGTTATGGCAATGGCAGACGGAGCTCTTGATGGTGGTGGGGAGCTGGGGGGGGGGGGAGGGCGGGAGACGAGAATTTCATATGCGTCAGACTACAATTTTTTTTTTTTTTTTTTTTTTTTTTTATGACGGGGATGTTATTGGCGTCAATTACAGACTAGGATCTCTGATTTTTATCTCTCTTTTTTCCGTAGCGTTTTATTTTAGTGTCTCTTTGCCAACAGATGCGGAGGTTGGCTGCGGGATATGATCTAACGGATTTAAGTTTGTTTGTTTTGTTTTGTTTTGTTTTTTAAGGTGGATTTTGTGTTGTTTTTCAAATATCAAAGGCTAATTTTTTAAAGAGTTTACGTGGATTTGCTAATCGCTTCGAGATATAAAATAAACTTCTTTCATGTAAACAGCTGGACATACACTAAACACAAAAACAAAAATAAATAAATAAAGGAATAAATAAATACGTAAAAATGTTGTACAGAACTTTGTACATAACTTTACATTATTGTACACTCGACTCACAACAAAAGAATGTGATGTCGCAGCTTCTCTTTCCACACTAGTCTACTGTTCTTATACTACAGGTCATCTTTACATCGTTAAAAATAAAAATAAAATAAAATAAACAGGTTTTCCAAACACCCGAAGCACTGATCTGGTCGTCGTGTTGATCCGGAGCTTCAGATGAACGAACCGGTACGAGTGAACCAACGAATGAACCAACGAAGCATTAATGAACCAATGAAGCATTTTTGAAGGTGCGGATTGGGTCACTATTCGCACCTTATCACGTGAACCGGTTTGTTGTTGATTTACGTTTGTTATTGTGGTTCGATTTTCGTAAATGTGCGAATAAAGGGCTTTGGGTTAGTCGATTTGCTGTGTTGCGTCATTTGTTTTAAACATTTCCGTAAAATATACGATCTTTCCTCTTGTTTTTATTTTGCTTTCTTTTTTTCATTTGTTTTCTTTCTGTCTTTTTCTTTTTTTTTTTTTTGAGTGACTACAACCGCCAGTGGGAAATTTATGTGCGTATCTGTGCCGTGTGTACCTGAGTTCCTGAAGTTCATCTCTTTTTATGTAAGTATTAAGAGATGGTTGATTTTTTGTGCAGTCATGTGTACACGGAAGAGCTTTAATAAAAATCCCCGAAAATGCTTTATACTTTTGCCGGTTCACACGTTTTTTTTTTTTCTTGCTCTCTCTCTCTCTCTCTCTCTCTCTCTCTCTCTCTCTCTCTCTCTCTCTCTCTCTCTCTCTCTCTCTCTCTCTCTCTCTCTCTCTCTCTCTCTCTCTCCTTTTTTGTTTTTTGTTTTTTTGCGTACGATGTTCTCAGTTAATGAAATAGATTCACAAAACCAAAAGCTTTAACGCTCAATTAAAATAACAAATTCGTTTGAAATACTTTTTTTTTTACATTCTCTCTCTCTCTCTTTCGCTTTTTTTTCTTAAAGGAGAACAGTTGATGGCAAAACTTTAAGCTTCGATTCACGGCCCTAATGATGAGAATTGAGCCTGCCATTAGGAATATTAAAATTACTTTTTTTCTATCTTTCTTTCCTTCTCTCACTCTTTCTTTCTTTCTTTCTTTCTTCATTCTGTTAATCTGTGCCTTCCTTCATTTCATTTGCGCGGATGCATCGTCAGGCTTTTGAGATTGGGGGGAGGGGAGAGGGGGGAGAGGATGAGGGGGCGAGGAAAGGGGAGGGGAGGTGGAGGTGGAGGGTGATGGGGGAGGGAGAGAGGAGGGGGAAGGAGTAGCAGATGGAGGAGGGGGAAAGGAAGCAGGGGAGGAGGAGGATTGGAGGAGAAGGAGGATGGGAGGGGAGGAGAGGAAGGAGTAAGGAAAGGGAGGGGGTGGGAGAGGAGGAAGAGGAGGAGGCGGCGAAGGTAGGGAGAGATGGGGAGGGGAAGGGGTTGGGGGTGGAAAGAAGGAGGAGGTAAAAAGGAGAGAGAGAATGAGGAGGTGGAAGGAGGGAGGAGAGAGAAAGAGGAGGGAGGGGGAGGAGAGAGAAACAGAGGAGAAGGGGGGATGGGGGAGGAGAGAGAAAGAGGAGGGGGAGGGGGAGGAGAGAGAGAAGAGGAGGAGGGAGGAGAGAGAAAGAGGAAGGGGGGATGGGGAGGAGAGAGAAGAGGAAGAGAATAGGGGAGAGAGAAAGAGGAGGGGAAGGGGGAGGAGAGAGAAAGAGGAAGAGAAGGGGGAGGAGAGAGAAAGAAAGAGGAGAGAGAAGAGGGGAGGAGAGAGAAAAGAGCATAGGAGTTAGGGGACGAGGGGGTGAATGGGTCGGGGGTGGGGGAGTGGATAGCACCTTACTCCTAAAATAAATTCTAGAGCATCAAAGGCGAGAAAATATATTGGATTCGAATTCAGAGAGAACTGTGATTTAAATCGAGGTTTTCCATTACTGCCGATACGGGGGTGGGGGCTGGTGGGGTCCCCTTCCCTCCCCCTCCTACCCTCTCCTTCCTCCCCTCCCTACCTCTCCCCTCCCCTCCCCCTCCTGCCTCTCCCTTCCCTCCTCCCTCTACCTTCCCTCCCCCTCCTGCCTCTCCCCTTCCCTCCCCCTCCTACCTCTCCCTTCCCTCCCCCTCCTACCTCTACCCTTCCCTCCCCCTCCCTACCTCCCTTCCCTCCCCCTCCTACCTCTCCCCTTCCCTCCCCTCCTACCTCTACCCTTCCCTCCCCCTCCTACCTCTCCTCTTCCCTCCCCCTCCTACCTCTCCCTTCCCTCCCCCTCCTACCTCTCCCCTTCCCTCCCCCTCCTACCTCTCCCCTTCCCTCCCCCTCCTACCTCTCCCCTTCCCTCCCCCTCCTACCTCTCCCCTTCCCTCCCCATCCTACTCTCTCCCCTTCCCTCCCCCTCCTACCTCTCCTTCCCCTCACCCTCCTACCTCTCCCCTTCCCTCCCCCTCCTACCTCTCCCTTCCCTCCCCCTCCTTCCTCTCCCCTTCCCTCCCCCTCCTTCCTTTCCCCTTCCCTCCCCCTCCCTACCTCTCCCCCTTCCCTCCCCTTCCTACCTCTCCCCTTCCCTCCTCCTACCTCTCCCCTTCCCTCCCCCTCCTACCTCTCCCCTTCCTCCCCCTCCCTACCTCTCCCCTTCCTTCCCCCTCCTACCTCTCCCCTTCCCTCCCCCTCCTACCTCTCCCCTTCCCTCCCCCTCCTACCTCTCCCCTTCCCTCCCCCTCCTACCTCTCACCTTCCTTCCCCTCCTACCTCTCACCTTCCCTCCCCCTCCTACCTCTCCCCTTCCCTCCCCCTCCTACCTCTCCCTTCCCTCCCCTCCTACCTCTCCCCTTCCCTCCCCCCTCCTGCCTCTCCTCTTCCCTCCCCCTCCTACCTCTCCCCTTCCCTCCCCCCTCCTACCCCTTCCCCTCTCTTCTCTTCCCTCTCTCGCTATATACTCTTTCTCTCATTGCCTTCCTCTTCCTTCTCTTCTTTCTTCTCCTCTCCTCTCTTCCTCTCTTTTCTCCTATCGTACGATACTCTCTCCGGTTATACTTCTTCCTTCCTTCCTCCCTCCCTTCCCTTTCCCTCCCCTGTTCTCCCCTACTTTCTTCTCCCCTTTTCTCCCTTCTCCTCCCCCCTCCCCCCTCACAGTACTCGACTATCAGTTTCTCTATTTTTTTGTACATTAAATGCATACACTATACCCTGAGAGAGAGAGAGAGAGAGAGAGAGAGAGAGAGAGAGAGAGAGAGAGAGAGAGAGAGAGAGAGAGAGAGAGAGAGAGAGAGAGAGAGAGAGAGGAGAGAGAGGAAGAGGGAGAGAGAAAGGAAGAGAAGAAGAAGAAAAGGAGAGAGAGAGAAATGAAGAGAGGAAAGAAAAGAGAAAGAGAAATAGGACGCGAAAACGATAATGAAAGAGAAAGAAAAAAGAGAGAGAGAGAGAAAGAGAAAGCGAGAACGAGAAATACACAGTTAGCCAACTTCCCCAACTGGGCACTAGGTCCTCGGGGCAACATAATCACATAATGTTAAAGGTAATGGTACCTTGCTTGGTATTTACGACTGAACAAACATATTGATAATTTTGATACCTTTGATAATATGGACGTCCATTGTAATTAAATACCCTCTGGCAAAATTATATTTATATATATATATATATATATATATATATATATATATATATATATATATATATTAATATGGCGACAGCACTTCCAAGATGGAGCATTTTCAAATTATTTATGTGGGATTTTCGACCATCGGAGATTTTTTTTCTTTTTTTCTTTTCTTTTCCATATCTCTTTTATTATTTCTTTCTTTCTTTTCCGTCTCTCTTATTCTTTCTTTCTTTCTTTTCCGTCTCTCTTATTCTTTCTTTCTCTTTTTTTCTTTCTTTCTTTCTTTTCCGTCTCTCTTATTCTTTCTTTCTCTTTTATTATTTCTTTCTTCCTTTTCCGTCTCTCTTATTGTTTCTTTCTCTTTTATCCTTTCTTTCTTTTTTCCATCTCTCCCTTTCCTTCCATTTCTCTTTTATTCTTTCTTTCTTTTCTTTTCCCTCTCTCTTTTATCCTTTCTTTTTTTTTCTTTCTTTCTTTCTTGGAATAGCGGCCGGATAGTTTGATTAATTTTCTTTAATTTGTTTTGTTCATTTCCTTTGGTTTCTTGCTTGCTTGCTCCACATCGAGTGTCATTGCACGCTGTTGTCTATAATATTTTGCTCATTGGTATTAAGATTCTGTTGTTTCCTTTTTTGTTATCATTATTATTTAGTTGTTGTTGTTGCTGCTGCTGTTGTTGTTGTTATCATTATTACTATCATCATCATTATTATTATTATTATTATTATTATTATTATTATTATCACCATCATCATTATTATTATCATTATCATCATCATCATTATTATTATTATTATTATTATTATTATTATTATCATTATCATTATTATCATCATTATTATTATCATGATCATTATTAACATTATTATTATTATCATTATTATTATTATCATTATTATTATTATTATCATTATCATTATTATTATTATCGTCATTGCTGCAGTTATTATCATTATCATCATCATATAGATGTTTTTGATGCACTGATATAAGAATATCAGACGAGAATTTGTGATAGTCATATCTGAAGTAGTTTTAATAATAACTGATAATAGGAATAATTTTATTACAAATGATAATTGCGGTATATCTAATAATATCAAGATCATTATTATATCCAGTCTCATTGTTACCAACAGCAGCAGCCGCAGTAGCAGCAGCCGCAGTAGCAGCAGCCGCAGTAGCAGCAGCCGCAGTAGCAGCAGCCGCAGTAGCAGCAGCCGCAGTAGCAGCAGCCGCAGTAGCAGCCGTAGCAACAGCAGCAGCCGTAGTAGTAGCAGCCGCAGTAGCAGCAGCCGCAGTAGCAGCAGCCGCAGTAGCAGCAGCCGCAGTAGCAGCAGCCGCAGTAGCAGCAGCCGCAGTAGCAGCAGCCGCAGTAGCAGCAGCAGCCGTAGCAGCAGCAGCAGCCGTAGCAGCAGTTGCAGCAGCCGTAGCAGCAGTTGCAGCAGCCGTAGCAGCAGCAGCAGCCGTAGCAGCAGCAGCAGCCGTAGTAGTAGCAGCCGTAGTAGCAGCAGCCGCAGTCGTAGCAGCCGCAGTAGCAGCAGCAGCCGCAGTAGCAGCAGCCGCAGTAGCAGCAGCCGCAGTCGTAGCAGCCGCAGTAGCAGCAGCCGCAGTAGCAGCAGCCGCAGTAGCAGCAGCCGCAGTAGCAGCAGCCGCAGTAGCAGCAGCCGCAGTCGTAGCAGCCGCAGTAGCAGCAGCCGCAGTAGCAGCAGCCGCAGTAGCAGCAGCCGCAGTAGCAGCAGCCGCAGTCGTAGCAGCCGCAGTAGCAGCAGCCGCAGTAGCAGCAGCCGTAGCAGCAGCAGCAGCCGTAGCAGCAGCAGCAGCCGTAGCAGCAGTAGCAGCAGCCGTAGCAGCAGCCGTAGCAGCAGCCGCAGTAGTAGCAGCAGCCGTAGCAGCAGCCGTAGCAGCAGCCGCAGTAGTAGCAGCAGCCGTAGCAGCAGCCGTAGCAGCAGCCGTAGCAGCAGCCGCAGTAGTAGCAGCAGCCGTAGCAGCAGCCGTAGCAGCAGCCGTAGCAGCAGCCGCAGTAGCAGCAGCAGCCGTAGCAGCAGCCGCAGTAGCAGCAGCAGCCGTAGCAGCAGCAGCAGCCGTAGCAGCAGTTGCAGCAGCCGTAGCAGCAGCAGCAGCCGTAGCAGCAGCAGCAGCCGTAGTAGTAGCAGCCGTAGTAGTAACCGCAGTAGTAGCAGCAGCCGCAGTAGCAGCAGCCGCAGTAGCAGCAGCAGCAGCAGCAGCCGTAGCAGCAGTTGCAGCAGCCGTAGCAGCAACAGCAGCCGTAGCAGCAGCAGCAGCCGTAGTAGTAGCAGCCGTAGTAGCAACCGCAGTAGTAGCAGCATTGGCAGTAGTGGTCTAAGGCATGAATGAACTCAGACACAAATACTCAAGGCCATAAACCATCGATTGTAAACCTGTAGTAGTAGTAATAAATAGTAGTAACAAGGCTAGTAAAGATAGGAGATAGCATGCCTCTATCCCCTCCCTCCCTCCCTCCCCCGTCCTCTATCCTCCCGTCCCTTCCTCCCCTCCCTGTATTGTCTCTTCCCCTCTCCTCTCGTCCCCTCCCTTTCCCTATACTGTTTCCTTCCCTCTGCTACTTATCCCGTTTTCTCCCCCTCCCCTCTCCCTCTCTCTCCTCTCCTCCCTACCCTCTCTTCCCTTCCCCCCTTATCCCCTCCCCTCCTCAGTCCCATCCCCCGCCTCCCCTCTCCCTTCTCCCCTTCCCCTCCCCCCTTCCTCCCCCTCTCCTATCCCCCTCCCTATCCCCCTCCCTCCTCCTCCCCCAACACCAACCCCGTCCCCCCCCATTTTCCTTACGGCACCGGACAGTCAAACTACCCGTTCCTTCCCCACCGTCTATCCCCCCCCCCCCCCCGACCTCGTGCATCAAGGGGGGCTGCAGGGGGGTGGGGGGGTGGCTGTCCCCGGGCATCAATTGAAGGGCAGACTGAAGAATTTACGCGAGCTGTAAAAATTCGGGGATGGATTGGACAATGTCGTTACCTGTGTAGGGGGGGGGGGGAGGGGAGTGATGGCTGGTGTCGTGTTGATGTAAGTCTGTCTGTCTGTCTGGTTGCCTGGGTCTCGAGTGGCTGGCTGGGGTTGTATGATTGTGTCTGATGCTGTTTTTGTGTTTGTATCTGTCTGTTTTTTTCTCTCTCTTTCTCTGCCTGTCTGTCACACTCTCTCTCTTTTACCCTCTCTCTCTCTCTCTCCCTCTCTCCCCATCCTCCCTCTCTCCCTCTCCCCACTCTCTCCCTGTCTCCCTCCCTCTCCCTCTCCCTCTCCCTCTCCCTCTCCCTCTCCCTCTCCCTCTCCCTCTCCCACTCTCTCCCTCTCCCTCTCCCCTCTCCCTCTCCCCCTCTCTCCCTCTCCCTCTCTCCCCATCTTCCCTCTCCAGCCCTCTCCCCCATCCTCTCCCTCCCTCAGCCCTCTCTCTCTCCCTCTCCCCAAGACATACCGTTGAGGAGCCGGCCATTACCTCGTCTCCTGTCTCGGTGACATTAAGATGAGGATCATAATTAGCCCGATTAGGGACTTCTTCGCCGCAGCATCCTCAGCCACTTTGGCATCTTTATTGTCGTTCCTTTTGCATCCTTGGCTTCCTCATCTCCCTCCGAGGCATCCTGATCCTCGGTGTTTTTAATCCTCATTTTTTTATTATTCTTCGTCTGTTGTTGTTTTTTCATCCTCATTGTTGTCAGCATCCTAATCTTTATTGTATTCAGCGTCCTGATCCTCGTTATGGTAATTATTCTCAGTATCCTTATCCTCACCATTTTCAGCATCCTCTTTGGTATTATTATCACTATTTTTAGTTGTCCTATCCTCATAATCCTCATTAATCTCACTATCCTCATCTTCGCCGACCTTATCCTCATCAGCATCGGATATCCTCACGCCCATTAACCTCATTCTCATCCTCCTAATCTCCAATATCCTCAATATCCTCAGGGTCTTCATCCTCATTCCTTATGCTCATCCTCAACTTCATCTTCCCTTTCATCGACATCCTCATCGTCATCCTTTTTCCTCATCTTATGTTCCTCATCCTCGTCATCCTCAACCTCATAATCCCCACCATCCTCATCGTTCTCGTCTTCATCCTCATTTTTAACCTCATTCTCCCCCTCTTCCTCACCCATCCTCATCCTCGTCCTCATCCTACCATCCTCCTTATCTTCCACATCCTCCCTATCCTCGCTTTCCTCCTCCTCCTCCTCCTCCTCCTCCCCATCCTCGTCCTCCTCACTCTCATCCAATCACCCTGTTCCCTTATCCTCCCCATCCTCCCTATCCTCATTCTCCTCACCCTCACCCAACCATCCTAACCCTTACCATCCCTATCCTCATCCTGATCCTCTCCCTCATCCTCCCTATCCTCATTCTCCTCACCCTCATCATCTTCCTCATCCTCCGTATCCTCATACTCCTCACCCATCCTCACCCTCATCTTTATCCTCTCCCTCATCCTCCCTACCCTCATTCTCCTCATCCTCTTCCTCATCTCCCTCTATCCTCATTCTCTTCATCCTGATCCTCTCCCTCATTCTTCCTCTATCCTCATTCTCCTCACCCTCATCCTCTTCCTCATCTCCCTCTATCCTCATTCTCCTCACCCTCATCCTCTCCCTCATCCTCCCTCTATCCTCATTCTCTTCACCCTCATCCTGATCGACTCCCTCATCCTCCCTATCCTCATTCTCCTCACCCTCATCCTCTTCCTCATTCTCCTCTTCCTCATCCTCCCTCTATCCTCATTCTCCTCACCCTCATCCTCTTCCTCATCCTCCCTCTATCCTCATTCTCCTCATCCTCATCCTCTTCCTCATCCTCCCTCTATCCTCATTCTCCTCACCCTCATCCTCTTCCTCATCCTCCCTCTATCCTCATTCTCCTCATCCTCATCCTGATCCCCTCCCTCATCCTCCCTATCCTCATTCTCCTCATCCTCATCCTCTCCCTCATCCTCCCTATCCTCATTCTCCTCATCCTCATCCTCTCCCTCATCCTCCCTATCCTCATTCTCCTCATCCTCATCCTCTCCCTCATCCTCCCTATCCTCATTCTCCTCATCCTCATCCTCTCCCTCATCCTCCCTATCCTCATCCTCCCTCTATCCTCATTCTCCTCATCCTCATCCTCCCTCTATCCTCATTCTCCTCTTCCTCATCCTCCCTCTATCCTCATTCTCCTCATCCTCAGCGCTATGGCTCCGGGTCCGGTCGGGTTTAATTGCCACGTGATAAAGCCACTTAGCGGTAGATTCAGCGTGCGTCGGTCGGGGGGGGTAGGGGAGGAGGGGAGGATAGGGGGGGAGGGAGAGAGGAGGAGGGGGAGGGAAGGGGGAAGAAGGTGGGTTGGGGGGAGGAAGGAGGAAGGGGGGAGGGAGGGTGGGGAAGAAGATGGGGTGGGGGTGGAGAGGAAGGGGAAAGGGAAGGGGAGGAAGAGAGGGAGGAGGAAGGAGGAGGAAAGGGGGAGGGAGGAGGAAGGGGAAGGGTGTAGGGAGAAGAAGGTGGGTAGGGGGAGGAGAGAGAGGAGGGGATGTAGGGGAAGGGAGGAGGGAGGAGAGAAGTGAGGGGAGGTCGACGAGGGGTGGGAGATGGTGGTCAGCTATTAGGTTGGATTTTATTGTTTTTTATTGTTGCTTAATTGCTGTTTTTGTTGGACGGATGAGTATCTGGTTGCTGTTTGTTGTTTTGTTTGTCTGTAATTGTTTGTCTGTCTGTATGTGTGTCTGTCTGTTTCTCTTACCGTCTTTCTCTGTTTCTGTCTGTCTGTGTATCTGTTTCTCTTTTTTGCTAATTCCTGTTTATTTCCATCTCTGCCTCTGTGTCTATCTGTCTCTCTCCCTCCGCCTCTCACTCCCTCTCGCTCTCGCTCTCTCTTTCTCTCTCTCTCTCTCTCTCTCTCTCTCTCTCTCTCTCTCTCTCTCTCTCTCTCTCTCTCTCTCTCTCTCTCTCTCTCTCTCTCTCTCTCTCTCTCCTCTCCCTCTCCCTCTCCTCCCTCTCCCTCTCCTCTCCCTCTCCCTCTCCTCCCACTCCCGCTCCCGCTCCCGCTCCTTCTACTGCTCCCTCTCCCTCTCCCTCTCCCCTTTCCTTTCCCCTTCCCCCTCACTCTTCCTCTCCCTCTCCCTCTCCCCTTCCATCTCCCTCTCCCTCTCTCTCTACCCCTCACTCTCTACTGCCCACTCTACACGCGGAAAAAAACAATAACGATTATGATTATCATTATCATTATTATCAATATTCTGTTCCTAAACAAAACCTTATTTTACTTTATTCCGCTTCATCGTTTTCTCGTAAATATTTGTGCATTTAATCATTCATTTATTTACTCATTTCTCTATTTACATATTCACCTATTCATTCATTCATTTATTTATTTATTCGTTATATCGTATTTCTGTTTATTCGCTTCAACTCGGGTCTTCGATTGTCAAGTCCCCGATGCAGCCCTTCCTCCGCAAAAGGTCATAAGATCGGAAATCCCGCCGCGGATCGAGAGGAACCGAGCCTTATCGACCGACCGCGGCCGCTCGAATGACGCACAGAGGTAATAATACATAAGGATATCAAACACAAATGGATGGATAATGTAGAACGCGGCGAGCACTCAGGCGAAGGGGGGGGGGAGGATAAGGGAGAGGGAAGGGGGGAGGAGGGATGGGGAGGGAGGGGAGACGGGGAGGGTAAGGAGAGGAGAGATAGAGTGAGAGGGAGGGGAGGGATGGAAGGGATATAGGTGAGAGGGAGAGGAAGATAGGGGATAAGGGAGAGGATGGGAGGATATGGGAGAGGGAGGAGAGAGAGGAAGAATAGTTGAGAGAGAGGTGATAAGGGAGAGGGAGGGAGAGGGAGAGGGAAGGGGAGACGGGGGAGGGTAAGGGAGAGGGAAGGAGAGGGAGAGGAGGGGGAGGATAAGGGAGAGGGAGGGAGACGGGGAGAGAGGAGGGAAGGGGAGGGAGAGGGAGAGATAGGTGAGAGGGAGACGGGGGATGGAGCAGGGTGATGGGTGGGGGAGAGGGAGAGGGAAGGAGAGGGAGAGGAGGAGGAGGATAAGGAAGAGGGAGGAAGACGGGGGGAGAGAGAGAGGGAAGGGGGAGGGAAGGGAGAGATAGGTGAGAGGGAGGGAGAGGAGAGATAGGTGAGAGGGAGGGAGAGGGAGAGAGGAAGGGAGGAGAGGGGGATGGAAGGGAGATAGGTGAGAGGGAGAGGGATAGGGATAGGGGAGGATAAGGGAAGATGGGAATGGAAGAGGGAGGATAAGGGAGAGAGAGGAGGAGGGATAGGGAGAGGGATGGGGGTGATAAGGAGAGGAAGGGAGGAAGCAGTGGTGAGAGTGAGAGGAAGTGGGAGATAGAGGAGAGGGAGAGGAAGGAGAAGGAGAGAGGAGTAGGGGTGAGTGAGGGGAGAAGGAGATAGGGAGAGAAGGAAAGGTGACGGAAAGGGAAGGGGAAGAGAGAGAGGGAAGAAGGGGTAAAAGGGAGGAGGGAGTGGAAGGGAAAGGGACAAGAGGGAGAGAGAGAGGAGGAAAGTAAGGGGAGAAGAAAAGCGGAGAATTGTTAACGGAGATAGAGAGAAAGAGAGAGAGAGAGAGAAAGAGAAGAGAGAGAGAGAGAGAGAGAGAGAGAGAGAGACAGAGAGAGAGAGAGAGAGAAACAGACAAAGAGAGAGAGAGACAGAGAGAGAGAGAAAGAGAGAGACAGACAGACAGAGAGAGAGAGAGAAAAATAGAGAGAGAGACACAGAGAGAGAGAGAGAAGGAAAGACATGCGAACTTTTTTTCTTTTTTCTTTTTTATACAAAGATGTATTTCACAAGTAAAACTTCATTCAGTAATCCGATTAATTAAGCAATTTTCTCTGAACCAAAAATATGCAAGGTGAACCAATATCTCCCTAGTAACCATAGCAACACTGTTCATTGTAGAAAAAAGTATGAATGAGAATGAATATCTTCACAATACAAGAGATGTATTTGATCGCCTTCGAATCTATCTTCGGTGGAAATGTATTTATAGCTGACGGAGATGTATTCGAAACCGGTTAAATACATCTCTTGTATTGTGAAGATATTCGTTCTCGTTCGTGGCTTTTCTACGTTTGTCAACATGTATACGGTTCATTGTTCATTGGCTTTAGAGTTATTGTTCATGGGGTGGATGGGATTGGTACATAGATGTCAGTTTTTATATATCAAGCTGAAACTCACTAAGAAGAAGAAGAAAGAAAGAGAGAAAGAAAGAAAGAAAGTGAGAAAGAAAGAGAGAAAGAAAAAGAAAGAAAGAGAGAAAGAAAAAGAAAGAAAGAGAGAAAGAAAAAGAGAGAAAGAGAGAAAGAAAAAGAAAGAAAGAGAGAAAGAAAAAGAAAGAAAGAGAGAAAGAAAAAGAAAGAAAGAGAGAAAGAAAAAGAAAGAAGGAGAGAAAGAAAAAGAAAGAAAGAGAGAAAGAAAAAAGAAAGAAAGAGATAAAGAAAGAAGGAAAGAAAGAGAGAAGGAAAAAGAAAGAAAGAAGGAAAGAAAGAAAGAAATTTTGCTTCAAACTGTCCTTAATTCCATCCTTTGGCTCTCATACCATCCCCCCTCCCCCCCCCCCCCCCCTTCGATCTTTCCCCCGCTCTAGAACTGTCAAACTCTCTCTCTCTCTCTCTCTCTCTCTCTCTCTCTCTCTCTCTCTCTCTCTCTCTCTCTCTCTCTCTCTCTCTCTCTCTCTCTCTCTCTTTCTCTCTTTCTCTCTTTCTCTCTCTCTCTCTCTCTCTCTTTCTCTTTCTCTGATGTATGATGTATGATGTATGATGTATGATGTATAATGTATAATGTATAATGTATAATGTATAATGTATAATGTATAATGTATAATGTATAATGTATGATGTATGATGTATGATGTATAATGTATAATGTATAATGTATATGTAAGGCGCATCATCAAGTAGCATATGGCAGTTAGTCAGGATAGACATAAAGTGGCGCCACGTTGTAAGGGGTTAAAGGGTAGAGGCCGCTAATGGAGAGCAAGATGAAGACAAAAAAGAAAAAAAAAGATAAGAAAAAGAAAAAAGAAGAGATAATACTCGATTTTCTTCTTCTTCTTCTAGTCCCTTTTTCTTTATTTTTTTCTTATTTCTCTTCTTTTTTTCTCGTCATTCATTCGTTGACATTGCCATCGAATTTATTTTCTTTCTCTTTTTCTTCCTTCTTCTTTTTCCCTTTTTTCTTCTTTTTTTTCTGTCCAAGCGTCCATTAACATTTTTAATTAAATGCCAAAGAAAAAAGGAAGCAGAAAGTGCGCTCAAGTCTCTAGTGATTAATTAATGAATATGTAAATGAGATTCGGAAGGGTGAGAGATAAGGTTTTTTTCGCGCTTGTGTCGAAAAAAATTATGATGATAATGAGAAGAATTAAAATCATTATAATGATAGTAATGATAAAAATAATAATGATGATAATAATAATAACAGTAATAATGATAATGATAATAATAATAATGATAATGATAACAATAATTATGATAATGATAATAATAATAATGATGATAATAATAATGATAATGATATTGATGATAATAATGATAATAATAATAGTATAATGATAATGTTAAAAATGATTATGATGGTTATGATATTTACAATGATAATAATAATACTACTAATGATAAATGATGATGATAATGATAATTAAAATGATAATAATAGTAATGATTATAGTAACAATAATAGGAATGATTACTAAGATGATGATGATAATGATGAAGATTCTCTCTCTCTCTCTCTCTCTCTCTCTCTCTCTCTCTCTCTCTCTCTCTCTCTCTCTCTCTCTCTCTCTCTCTCTCTCTCTCTCTCTCTCTCTCTCTCTCTCTCTCTCTCTCTCTCTCTCTCTGTCTCTCTCTCTCTCTCTCTCTCTCTCTCTCTCTCATTTTCATTCTCTCTTTACATCTATCTTTCTCATTATCTTCATATGTACAGTTCATTGACATATTTATTCACTGATTCACTCACCTATTCCTTACTCACCCACGCATTCACTCACTCACTCACTCTCTCTCTCTCTTACTTTTTCAACTTGTATATTCGTTCACTCAGTCACCTACTCACTCATGCACGCACTAAGCCACCCCCTTACTCACTCACCCACTCACTCATTCACTCAGCCTCGACTCAGCACACTCATTCACTTCACTTACACACACAAACAGTCGCTCTCTTCCTCTCTTCCTCTCCCTCTCTCTCTCTCTCTCTCTCTCTCTCTCTCTCTCT